>NC_142650.1:80830384-80990769 GCF_055504915.1 Nelumbo nucifera
TACTAACATAATAGTTGGGTCATTGAACTCGATCTACTTCTTTTATTAGTACCGAACTGACCACTTCGTCGCTTGCCGAGAGGTACAGTTCTAAAATATCACCCTCCTTGGGCCGGGTTAAGATTGGCACACTAGCGAGGTATTTCTTGAGCTTGTCAAATGCGAGCTGACACTCTTGGGTCCATTCGAACCCTTTGCTTTTGATTGCCTTAAAGAACGGCAGGCAACGGTCTGCCGATTTGGACATGAAGCGGTTCAGGGCGGCTATGCGGCCATTCAACCTCTGAACCTCCTTTAACTTCCGGGGTGGTCTCCTATCTAAGATGGCCTTAATTTTGTCCAGGTTGGCCTCAATACCGCGCCGGTTAATGATGTATTCTAGGAACTTGCCCGAGGTCACACCGAATACACACTTATTTGGGTTCAGCCTCATATTAAATTTACGCAAAATTTCAAAAACAGAATGCAAATCTTGTATTAACTCATGTGAAAATTGAGTTTTGACGACCATATCATCTACATAGCATTCTACTTTTCTGCCAATTAGTGGTGCAAACAACTTATTTACAAGCCTTTGAAAGGTTGCCCCTGCGTTTTTCAACCCGAAGGGCATAACCTTGTAACAGTATAGACCGAACTCCGTGATGAAGGCAGTCTTTTCTTCATCCATCGGGCCCATCTTGATTTGGTTATAGCCCAAATAAGCATCCAAGAAACTTAGCAATTCCTGCCCTAAGGTCGCGTCCACCAAGCGGTCAATCCTGGGGAGTGGGAAGCAATCTTTTAGGCAAACCCGGTTTAGGTCGGTGTAGTCGAAGCACATGCGCCACTTGCTGTTGGCCTCTTTACCAGGACAGGGTTGGCTACCCAGCTCGGATAATGGACTTCTCTTATGAAGTCAGCTGCGAGGAGCTTCTTGACCTCCTCGTCGACCGCTTTCCACCGCTCCGGGGCTAGGTTGCGTTTCTTCTGTCTAACGGGCCTAACTACTGGATCAGTGTTCAGCTTATGAGTTATAAGGTCGGGGTTTATACCAGGCATCTCTACCACGGACCACGCAAAAATATCTAAATTTTGGAGTAAGAAGCTTACCAGTTCAGACAGTTTGGATCGTAGAGGTTCTCGAACGGAAGCACCGATCTGAAGCGTCCGAGCCGGGTCAACTGTTGAGGTCGGGACTGCGACTGTTTCTTCCATGAGTGTGGCTCGTTCTCCGCTTTGCTCCGTAGGCTGCTCCAGTTCGAGGTCATCGGCCACCTTGGTCTTTCCCTTCAGGGCGGCGACGTAGCATTTGCGGGACTCGAGCTGGTTGCCCCGCGCTACCCCCACACCGAAGTCTGTTGGGAACTTCATAGCCAAATGGTAAGTGGAGACCACCACCTGTAGGACATGGGTGATTGGCCGACCGATTATGGCATTGTAAGGGGAGGGGGTCGCGACCACCAGGAAGTCGTGTTTGAATCTGACCACGCAAGGCCATGTGCCGACTTCCACAGGTATTGTTATTTTCCCAAGGGGCCGGACTTCTTCTTCGCTGAATCCCACCAAAGGAGTGTCCGCAGATTTCAGGTCACTTTTCCACAGCTGAAGTTGGTCGAACGCAGCTTTAAAGAGGATGTCGGCCAAACTGCCTGAGTCGACAAGTACGCGTCTGACCTCGAAGTCGTTCATCCTCAGCTTTATCACAAGTGCGTCATTGTGGGGGTAGTGAACCCCTCGCGTGTCATCTTCAGTGAAGAAAATTGGCTCTTCTATCCTCGACCGCTTTGGAGGGTTCTGCTCTTCTCGGGCGGCCTCACAAACTGACGTCTGTGCCGCTACTAAAGTACAACTCGCAACAATCGAGCCTCCCACTATCATGTGGATGGTCCCCCGAACCGGCCTCTCTTCCGGAGGCTGCCTCTGTGGCTGTTCGGCCGACCTGTTGCTGGACTCGGGAGCATCCTTACTGTGCTCCCCTTGCTGACCTGCTTTATTATTACTATTACTATTATTATGTACAAAATTTCTTAAATACCCACGATGGATGAGCTCCTCGATCTCGTCGCGGAGGTTTTTACAATTTTCGGTACTATGACCGTGATATCTATGAAAACTGCAGTACAAATTCTTGTTTCTTTCATTGGGATTCCCCCTCAAACGAGGTGGCCACTTCACATACGGGGCGTCCTTGATCGCCATCAAGATTTTTGCCCGCTTCGCGTTCAGTGGGGTGTAATCAGTTTGGTCCGCCACAGGAGCTCAGTACGACTGACCCGGCTTCGCTCCCCGAGCTGCATCTTTTTTCTTTC
The DNA here is from genome assembly GCF_055504915.1 of Nelumbo nucifera. Taxonomy (NCBI): domain Eukaryota; kingdom Viridiplantae; phylum Streptophyta; class Magnoliopsida; order Proteales; family Nelumbonaceae; genus Nelumbo; species Nelumbo nucifera. Next base: position 80,832,676 of record NC_142650.1, read on the forward strand.
GATTGTCCCCTTGGCTGGAAGGCTCTCCTTCCCTCTTCCTCTTTTTGGGCGCGCCCTCGCCCTTTTGGTTGATCTCCTCTTCGGTGGCTATAAACCTGTCTGTGAGCTTAAGGAATTCGGTTATGGTCGTTGGTTGGTTGACGACCATGTGCCACTTGAACTCCTTATGCGTCACGCCTTTCTTGGCTGCTGCAAGGTGCACGGTGGGGTCCAGGCGCGGTATCTTCATACAAGCGTCGTTGAACCGCTTGATGTAGCCCCGGATGGACTCTCCTCTCTTTGCACTATGCTGAGGAGACTCTCTTCAGTTCGCGGACACCGCTTGCTGGTAACGAAGTGGGATGTGAAGGCTTGTGCGAACTACGCCCAACTTCTTATCGACCCAGGTGCCAGGTTCCAGTACCACGTACGGGCTGCTCCTCTAAATGTGGTGGAGAAGGCCACGCACATGAACGACTCGCTGGCTCTTGCCAGGTGCATCTGCGATTGGAAGGCATCTACGTGATCGTTTGGGTCGAACGACCCGTCGTACTTGTCAAGAGGGGGGAGCTTAAAGTCTTTAGGAATTGGGACTGCCAGGAGCTCGGGAGATTGGGGGATTGAACTGAAAGGATGGGGGCCTTGACTTCACCCGAGCTTACTTCTTTGCCTTCGAGCTCGGACAGGTCGTGGGTGGTAGACCGGCGAGCTCGGCAGCGTCGTCTCTGCTTCTTGGCGGGCTCGACATTCATGCTGCTGACTTCTGTACTATTAGGAACGGTGTGTGCGGGAAGCAGCTCAAGCTGCTGGTGATGGCTATGGACAGAGGGCTCCTGCTTGGAGCCTGCGGCCAGGATCTCGAACCGGTTCTCTAAGAACGGGGTATCGGGCTTGGAGGGCTGAGACGATGTGGGCTTGGCGAGCTAGGGTCCTTCCGACCTGACCTCCCGTGGCGAGGCCGGAGTGGCCACCCTTTCCTATCTGCTGCGAGAGGAGGCCTGGCTCCTTGGAGGGTTCCGGGGGGGCCTTTCCTTGGCGGGGAAGGTGCTCCTCTTGACGATGGGACCTAGCCTGCTGTGAGGTTGGGTGCCGAGGAGGGAGTTGCGATTACTGAAGCTGAGGTTGTGGTAGCGGGGGAAATTGCTGTTGATACTGGTACTGAGAGACCTGGTGCAACATGTGCTGTTGATAGACCTGAAACTGCTGAAATTGTTGCATTTGAGCCTACATGGCCCGCATGCACTGCACCAAATCTTCCAGCTGGTTCGGGCTGGCCGCTGGGGGCACAACCGAGGGTTCAATGAAGGTTGTTCCGACTGTGGTAGGGAGTGGAGCAACGACGGGTGCCCCTGCAAGAGGCACGTTTAAACTAGGGATCCCGTCCGCTGAGAGGGGGACGGTGAACTGTCCGATACAGACAGTAGGAAGCTGGGGTTGTTCCGTGGAGTTATTCATCTTCGCGCTTCGTCCGATGTTGCTAGAGGAAGCCATGAGCGTTGAGTTTTTGGAGAGTAAAAAGATGTGAAAGTTTAGAGAAAGGCTTTTCAAAGCATTTCCCACAGACGGCGCCAAATGATGTAGCGCGATCCAGTCACTCCTAGTTGGCACTCACGTAGCTCTCGAAAGGTACCTGAGATGAGGAAGAAGAAGAATCCCCGGGGAGTTTACCCGATGGGGATACTCCGATGCTTAAGTTAGTACTGTGTAGGAGAAGCAAGAAGGAGACGAAGGCTAAGAGTGTAGATAGGGCGTTCTCACTATACTTGAGGGATTAGAGGTCTCAAGAAGAAATTTCTCTTCTGCTCGTAGTGCTTTTATAGGGACACACATCAAGTCGGGCATAACCGCCACTGGGCACCTGCCACAGCCATTACCTGCCAGGGCTGCGCAGGTGGCCGTTGTGGCGTACGTCTCACCCGGGTGAGTGACATGTTTCCAAAGTGGCAGGCACGCCTTTGCCTGCTGAGAGACGTGGACGCAAACTGCTGAAAGGACTGAGACTGCGCCGTCAGTAAGGGATATGGCGCAGTCTGACTGGTACGGGCACACCAATGTCAGCCTTAGCAGGATAAATCTCCCCAGACTTATCCAACGACTGTGAACATTCTAAACTAACACGAGTCTCATTATGTGTCCAGTTTAAGGGTATTACACAGAAACACACCACAATAACATGAATCAAATATGTATTTTATTCATTTGCAATAAATGTCATAAGTACACCAATCTGATTGGAGCTAAGGGCATACACTGTTTAACAAGAGCCACTATCGAATCAACATGGGCCAAGTGCTTATGACCCATGGACGTAGCACCTCTCACATTCATACATCTCATGCATGATATCCATAATTGATCCAATCAATTAAATAACTGTAAAACCCATAAATAAAGCCCATTTAATTCCATAAAATTACCAATTTATTTGAATCAATTCTTTGATCGTTTGATAGACAAATTATACCAATTCTAATAACTAGCATATCTTGCAAGTTCATAATGAAGAATGTGAACTGTTCTATTTGGACTATGAGCCAACCATTGATGCCAACAATGATGGCATTAACAATGGGACTTATGATGAGCTTCTAGCAGGTGATGATGAAGGTCCTAAACAAGATTTTCATACAAAACGAATGAAAATCACACATTCGAGCGAATTTCTCATCTAAAAACGAATGAGAAATATGAAATATATGGTCCTAAACAAAATTCTCATCTAAAGAATCCTTAGAATCAACAAAATTAATTATGAAGAGTGATACCAAACAGGGCCCAAAAGAATCACCATAAATGATTATTTGGAGTAATGCTAAACGGGGCATAAAACTTTGATGATGGATGAGGATGGACAAAGTAAAACTTTCTCAATATAGTTAAATCTATACTACTTTAAAAAGCACGAATAGCCTCTAGAGTATTTCTAGAATTTTTTGAGGACAAAATTTACCCCTCCATATTTAAATTTATTGATAAAAATGAGGGCGAATAGGGTAATTGGTTATTGATATTAAATGAGTTAAAAAGATGTAATTTTAAGATATTAAATGCATTCAATTCCCTCTCATTAAATTCAACATTTAAGGTATTAAATTGCATTCAACTTCATTAAATCATATTTTAAAACATTTTTGTTTCTTCTCATCATTAAATTAAATTAATTAAGTCCATACATAATAAAATAATAATTCCAATAACATAAAAACTTATACTTTCAAAACCTACCTAGAAAAAAATAGTATTTTCATCTAGGTAGTGGTAAGAAATTACACCATTTTGGGCCAAATGAGTCAATCAACGTTGCCACAATTAAATAATAAAATTCAAAATTAAAATAGATAAAATGCAAACAATATAAAAATAAAAAATGAAAACATTTTTAACATTGTATGTTTGACATGTTAAACTATGATAAGTATGATAAATAAGAAATGCTTTTATTAATGATGAAAATGGAATATAAAATTAAAACCAATTGGAAATAAAACTATTTTCTTATTCTTTCTCATCAAATCTTATATCTAAGGTATATTCTTTCATTAAATCCTATATTTAAGATATTTATTTCTCATCATTAAATTCATAGCATTAATTTTAATAGTATAAAAATAAATATTGTCAAAAGTACTTTAAAAACAAAATCACTTTTTTCCCTCCCAATGGTGGGTAAGCAATTCAACCATTTGGGTCAAATGGGTTAATAAACAATTCCATAATTAAATAATAAAAAACTAAAATAAATAAAATATACAATACAAAAAAAGGGGATATCTCTAATATTGGATATTCACTATACTAAACAACATAAGTATGTAATGTAAGAAGTATTTTTATTAACCATGAAAATGGAATGCCAAATTAAAAATCAACCTAGAAATTAAATGATGTCATAGTCAAATAATAAAATTTTAAAAATAGAAAACAAAGAATCACAAAAATAAAAAAGATAGAGAAAATTTTGGACACATATCTAATGCTATATGTTTATAAAAATAAAATATTGGGTAAATCTCTAATATTATAAATTCATTATATCAAACAAAAATAAGTTTTATACATAAGAAATAATTTTATCAATGATGAAAATGTAATATAAAATTTAATGTCAGCCTAGAAATCAAAATATTTTCCTTTTTTGAGTGGTGGGTTATTGGTTTGGGTCAAATGGATTAATCAATGATATGATGGTTAAATATTAAATCATTAAAAAATATAAATAATCAAAAGAATATATAAAAAATTATATATTAATTATGTCAAACAAAAATTAAGTGTGATAATTAAAAATTATTTATATAAGGTAAATGAAATATATAATTTAAAATTGATTCAAAAGCGAAGCTATTTTCTTACCTAGATGGTGGGTCAATGATCCAACTTTTCAAAAGACTCATGAAGTTATAATTGAATAAAAAATATTTAGAAAAATATAAAACACAAAGTTAAAAAATATAAAATTTTGTTGAAAACATTTGAGAACATTTATAATTTTATATATTCATCATATTAATTAAAAATAATTATTAAAATAAAATTATTTTTATTTATAAAAGAAATGGGATACAAATTTAATTATAATAATAATAATTTGTTATTATAATTTAAAATTTTCACATGCGCACATTTGCTACAAACATTTAAGTTTATTTTTAATTATATTATTATTTTTGTAAATTTTTAATTTCCATCTCCACTATGTTATATATAAAATTAAAGTAATTAATATCAAGAAAAGTTTTTCACCTACAATGCACGTACCTAATTACTAACAGAAAGTAATAATTTTAGCGTAAAAATTCTCCATCAAACTTCTAAAATCTCGAAGTAAAAATTAACGCTTCTCTTCTGCTTAACCCCTAAAAGTGGATAGAGATATGCTGACAACATAACGCTCCCAAAACTGTCCCAACAGATACTGCAGCCACACATTGGTAACAATCTTCCTTGTCATTCATTGCGAGAAGTTTCCAATATAAGGCTGCAATGGATTGTTGGGACTCTGTTGGGCCCGTTTATCTGTAGCTGAGCCGGTAAGTCTTCTCTTATGCGTCTCACATAAACCCTAATTCCTCCCTTGTTTTATCTGTATTTCTCTTCGTTTAGTTTCTCTCTAATTTTTCCTTTCTAATCTTCTTCTGGGTATTGTTATTATTCTTGAATTATTCAATCCCCTTTTCGATTAACGGTTTCTACACTGGGCTTTCTCTTGCGCTTAGGAACTTCGTTAATCGTTTGTGTATTCAATTTTGTTTGTTTGTGATAGTTGGCGATTATAGTGCGGAAAAAAGGTGATTTCGATGTCTGTGGCAGCCCCTGGGCAGCTCAATCTCAATGAGTCCCCCTCGTGGGGATCTCGAAGCGTTGACTGTTTCGAGAAGTTGGAACAGATTGGTGAAGGAACATATGGGTAAGTTGGAAAATTAGAGGGCAAGCAACAAAGTCCATGTGTTTACTTATTTACTTGTCTTAGTAGAGCTCGTTGTCTATTTTGTCTGCTAAAATCGTGTGTCCCATATTTGGATGTGTTTATGATTATGGTTTCCATCAATTGGTCTGACTATGAGAGATGATTTGCCCATAATATGAACGTAATGGAGTTTTTCTAGTTTTTTTTTTTGGATTTTCCTCTAGCTGGAAGTAGAAGGTAGGATTTCCAGTTCTTATTCCGTTTATTTTGTTGTGTTAGCTGTTCCTTTAAACATCATATTTTGGTTTGAAGTGATGCAGTTTCTCAATTGATGTTATGTTTCGTTAACTAGTTAACAGCATATGGTCTTTCATTTTAGAAATATGTATTAACATTCCTTAGATGCCAGAAAAATGAGGGAAAAGTAGAATCCTTCACAAAGCATGGTATACTATATATATCCACCATCCATCATTCTATTGTACCATCTTCTCCTTTTCTCCAAGGAAGCATAATCCATGCCAAGAGTATTCACTAAGAATAATGAGCGATCCCTCAAGGTTCTTGCCACAAATAGTTTTCACTTTATATGATCTTACTGGGAAGTGTCATTTATCTAATTTTACATCATTGTCTTGGTCATTATAATAGATAAGCTAGCCTTTTCTTTAGAACATCTCCCTGATGTGTAGGATATTTCTTTACGATAGTCATTTTCCAATTTGGAAAATAGAGAATAAGAAACTTTGTTTCTTGTAAAATTGGATTTCTAATCAGTGAGAGTACTGGTTTTTGTGTGCACTGCTTTGTCTTCCATTCCCCCATGTATGCTGAAATTTCTAATTGGAAACATTGAAAGAACAATTCAACTATACTTGAGGCACCTTAAAGAAATATGAGAGATTTTTTACACTAGTTTCTGAAGTTTGCATTCCTTCTGTTTGCATGTAGAAATATATATTTATATTTAATTTGATCTGTTTCATAAGAATATAGCTTCCCATTTTGGGGTACTGCCTAAATCTCTTAAAAATGCACTTTTGGAAATAATTATAAATATTACCTGGTTGTTGATGAACCTGGAAGAACCTCGAATGACTTTTTATTTTGTTTTTGTGCTTGCAGTCAAGTCTACATGGCTAGGGAAATCAATACAGGGGAGATTGTTGCATTGAAAAAGATTCGAATGGATAATGAAAGAGAGGGTGTATGCTTTTACCACAGTTCCACCCCCTTGTTGATTTTTGCAGAGGACAGTTATGAAATTCTTACTTTTATGCATCTTTTCTTTTGGAATGAATATGATAATTCACTTTGATTATGCAGTTTCCAATTACTGCCATACGTGAAATTAAGATTCTAAAGAAGCTGCATCATGAAAATGTAATTAAGTTGAAGGAGATTGTTACTTCTCAGGGTAATTCTTGTTTTTCATCTTTCGTATTGACTGGATACTTATTAATCTTTCTACACAAGAAATGCCTCATTTATGTGATCTATTTTACTCTCTTATAAATTTTAGGTTTGTTTTCTAGGTCCTGAAAAGGATGAGCAAGGTAGATCAGGTTAGTAGTTCAATATTACATGTAATTCAGTTGGCTTGGCTAGATTAATGAATGCCATCATAGTTTTGCTTCTCATTGATCAATAATTTAGTCAATTATATAGTTACTCATTATTACACTTTTATATTGTATATATTGTATACATGTTTGCTTGAATTTGAAGTATATATTGTATAATGCTTTTTGTTATCTTTAAAGGATGAACTTCCCTGATGTTAATCATGTTTTCTTGAATACAGATGGCAATAAGTACAAAGGTGGGATCTACATGGTTTTTGAGTACATGGACCATGATTTGACTGGTCTTTCTGATCGTCCTGGGATGCGATTTTCAGTTCCCCAGATCAAGGTATCACAATTCCATATAGATTTAAGAATTGTCATCTTAACTAATTGGCATTCACCTGATAGTAATGATTTAGTGATGAATTTTCTTATCAGTGCTATATGAGGCAGCTGTTAACTGGACTTCATTACTGTCATGTTAATCAAGTACTTCATCGGGACATCAAAGGTTGAAACTTGCCCAAATGTTATCATTTGTTGGATATGCATATTAACCTTTTACAGATTGTTTGATGTTTTTAATGCATCTGTTTCTGCAGGCTCTAATCTACTGATAGACAATGAGGGAAATCTGAAGCTTGCAGATTTTGGCCTTGCACGGTCATTCTCCAATGACCATAATGGACATCTTACAAATCGTGTCATTACTTTATGGTATAGGTAAATAATTCTACTTTGTGTACACTGTTATGCAGAATATAGATTTAATAATCTACTATTTGTTTCTGTAAATATTCACCATTACATATCTTTTAAACTAATGCTATTTTGTATTCATAATGATTTGATCAGGCCTCCTGAGTTGCTGCTTGGGACCACAAAGTATGGCCCAGCTGTTGACATGTGGTCTGTTGGTTGTATATTCGCAGAACTTCTGCATGGAAAACCAATCTTTCCTGGGAAAGATGAGGTGGGGCACTCATTCTCCTCAATTCATGTGGGTTTCTTGAAGTTTTAAGAATGGTGGATATGAGATGAACTTGTTCCTTCTATGATCAAAGAAATATAATTAATGTGATATAAACCATAAAACTTCTCCATTCAAAGAGAATCATGTGTAGTGGATAAATGATTGCACAAAACTGACAACCATAAGATAAGTACATGCTTCAAGAATCACTGATGCAGAGCAAACCTCACCTCTGTACCCCAAGGCCTGGAGCACTGAGATTCAAGATGGACTTTCTCCAATATATGATCATTTAATCAGTCTAGTTGTTGTTCCATACTGCATGTAGGTTGTGCCTTATTTTATGTATTTAAGGATACACTTAATTTGTTCCATAAGCAGGCCTCTTATCTCCTTTTCTCCCTTTTCCAAAAGGAAGCACATGAGTCCTCTGAAATTCCAACCTTTTTTCTGATCATTGACAGCAACATTTTATTAATTAGAGGAAAAGTAATTACAAGGGAAGCAAAGGGGAGAGAAAATCTCTTAACCATCCCCAAGAAAACAGAAAACAATTACAACATTGCCCAAAATAATTGTTCCCTTCCCACCCCTTGTTTAGCCAGAGCTTCTGCAAAGGAATTAGAAATTGTTTTCACCCATTGAAGCTGAATCTCTATTCCCTGAGTTACCCATTCAAACTCCCTTTTCTCATTAGTAAATTTCCAAAGGTTACTATTCTCCTTTTGCAGCCATCCTGTTCTGAAATTCCAAATTTTATCAGCTAAGTCATGTGGAACATGAAAAACTAGCCTTTTTCTTCCAAGTCTGAATAAGAGGAGGAAGCCAAAACATATAATATCAACAGTAGCAACATTGAAACGCATGAATCCAGCTGGTTCCTATCCCCAACCTTCTCTTACAAAGGACAACAGCAACTCTCACAGGTCTTCCCTTTTCATCACAGGGATCTCTCTCTGTCTCTCATCTTTACCATATGGTATTGATTAATCACATTTAACAAAAGTTTCTTAGTTAAGAATTATAGCCCAGTTTCTGAACTATCATCCTACACACAAACAGAGTGCAGGCAAACAAGCAAGAAATTGACTCTTAAGTAATCCTAGTAATACAAAGAATCCATTAAATAGTAATCCTAGTAATGACTGGTAAATTAACTCTGCACTGATGCCTAGACCCCTCGCTTACTTCTTCCTAGAAACTACTTCCCACTTCACTAAATGGTCATTTTTTTGAGTCACCCGGTTCCCACAGTAAATCTCTCATGAGCTTTTCTAACTTATTGGCAACCTTGGCAGGAAGCTTAAAGGTAGACAGAAAATACATCGGAAGGTTGGCCAGAGTGGACTTGATACCCCCTAGTGAGATATAATTTCTCTTTCACCCTGCTAGCTTCTTAGTGAATCTTTCTAAAATTGGGTACCAAAAGTTTTCTGTTCTAGGATTCCCCCCCAGGGGCAAACCTAAATATACCAGAGGCCAACCACTTACCTCGCAACCTAAAGCCCTAGCCACCAACTATACTTCATCATCCTGTAAATTTACCCCTGCTACACAACTCTTGTCCCAATTGACTTTTAGATTGGATCATTGGAGACTCTCAAAATGCATCACCCCCAATCTCAAATTATCCATCTCCTCAATTTCCCCTTAACAAAAGAGAATGATATCATCCACAAATTGTAGGTGAGTGACAATCACTTGTTGCCTCCCAACTCTCCAACCTTTTAGTAGATTTCTTGAATCAGCCCTATAAATCAAGACACTTAGGACATCCACTACTAAGATGCAGAGGAAAGGTGACAAAGGGTCTCCTTGTCTAAGGCCCCTCTTTGCAGGAATCCCTAGCTACTCTATTCACCAAGATTGAGAAGTGACAAAAGGTAATACAACCCTTCATCCACTTACACCATCTCTCCTCAAAGCCTCTATTCTTCAGCACTTCTAGCAAGAAATCCCAATCCACCAAATCATAAGCTTTTTCTAAGTCAAGTTTACAGATCAGGCCCTTTTCTCCTTTTCTTTTTTTTTTTTGTAATCCACACATTCATTGGCTATTAAAATATGATCAATAATTTGTCTCCCTTTCACAAAGGCCCCTTGATTCGGTGAGATTAAGGAAGGAAGGACTTTCTTGAGTCTTAGTGCAAGAACTTTAGAAATGATCTTATACAAATTCCCAATCAGACTGATCGGTCTAAAGTCCTTGGGCTGAATTGTAGGCACCTTCTTAGGGATCAAAGCTATGAAAGTAGCACTTGCACCCACATTTATTTTTCCTCTTTCAAAGAATTCCAAGAAGACCTCTACTAGGTCATTACCTAAGATGTCCAGCAGTCTTAATAAAAAGGCATAGTGAATCCATCCGAGCCCGGGGCTTTTGATCTTTCCATAGAGAAAGCTGCCTCTTTTATTTCTTGAACCTCAAACGATCTTTCTAGGGGTTCCAACAATTCCCTTTCTCCAACATGCCACTCGAAGTCGGTTGGAGTCTCTCTTACTCTACTGGGGCTGTCATAAATGGATTTAAAATGCTCCACAAAAGCTTTTGCAATCTCTTCCTCTCTTGTCAGCATTGCCCCATTCCATTCCAAACTTTCCACTATGTTCTTCTTCTTTATTCCACTAGCCAAGCTATAGAAAAATTTTGTATATCTCCTTTCTTCACACCTCAATCCTCTCTCTGCCTCAGCAACATCAAGTTCTTGAATCCTTTTACTAATAGCCTCCTTTCTGTCTTCAATTCTACCAAACTCTTCTTTGTTCCAAGCTTTGATCCTGGCTTTTAGATTTTGTAGCTTCTTATAAAATCTATATCCCTTCCATCTAAACTCCACCTGATCCTCTTCCCACCATTCTTTCACTTTCTTTTGAAAGTCTGGATATAACAACCACATGTTTTCAAATCTGAAGGGGCAAGGCCCTCCTCCTAGTCTTTCTTGAGATAGTCTAACTGGACAATGATCCAACATAGGTCTAGGTAGTGCCCTCGTCACCAAACCACCCCATACTTCCTCCGAATTTGAAGAAAATAAAAATTTCTTAGTTTACGACAAAGCGGTTCTTCCTGAAAATTTCATATTTGCACAGTTTTTGTTTCTAAATAATATTTTGGATGCTGATGTTCATATGCTAATATGTTTACACCATAAATTTTCTTTTCCTGAATAAGTTATCAAGTATTGTAGAAAGATCTCATGAAAATATGTGCACTTATTTGCATTACTTCTGCCAGTAATTATTTTGTCTCAAAATTTTCATTTTCTTTGTGTCTTTTACCTTCTCTTAGTTTGCTGGTATATATTATAATTGATCAGAAGTCTCTGAACTGGGTTCAAAATCTTTTCATCCTTACTGTAGCCAGAGCAATTGAATAAGATATTTGAGTTATGTGGAGCCCCCGATGAGGTCAATTGGCCTGGAGTTTCCAAGATTCCTTGGTATAACAATTTCAAGCCAACTAGGCCAATGAAGAGACGTCTTAGGGAAGTTTTCAGACAGTAAGTATGGAAATCTTTAGTATTAGCAAATGATTGCCAGAATCTGATTTTTTGTCAAATTATGTAAGATTCTATACTTATCTTTCACTACAAAAAGACCTTGAGACAGTTGTTTTTCTTTTTTGGCTTTCCAGTTTTGACCGCCATGCTTTGGAGTTGCTTGAAAGAATGCTTACTCTTGATCCATCTCAGGTATCATTTAAATGTCACAGTACCTACTGGCACACTAAGGGTACAAATATGTGCCAGAGGCTTCTGGGCAAAAGTTATACAGTACATGCTGATATAAATATGATGTTCAAACACAGGGTTAGACACTTGTGGATGTGTCTATGTTTGTTTCCTTTTAAATGCACATAATGCACATAAAAATGTCTTATGCAGTATATATTATGCACAATGTTCTGAAAATCGTAATCGTATTGTAAATCATAGAGAAGGTTGAATCAAACCAAATTGTGAACTGTAAGATAATTTCTATTTTTTACAAATTTGTCAAAAAGTTAAATATAGATAATGCTAAAATGCTAAATATATATGAAATGTCCTACCCGATTTTTAAGTCATATCTACCATATCTGTACCTAAACCAATAGAATTTTACCACTTTTACAATACAAGTTTAAGATGATATAATCAAGCTTGGCTTGACAGTCAAATAATGCACATATAATGGCTCTTTATCGAACATATGATAGAAAGTAAACTCAATATAGGGCCTTAAATAACATAAATAAATCAATTTTAGAAGGCCTTTAAATGAAGTCACCCTTGGCAAAACTAAATATAAACAAAACAAAATGACAAAGTAGTGAACTAATTCTTAATTGAACTGATTTGAATCACATTTTCTTTTAAGAGGTAAGGTATTGTATTAATATCAACAGTACAAGGTCCTGTACAAAGAGAGGCTATACAAAAAAGGCCAGGATTATGACCTCCCAAAATAGTCCACCCTCAAAAAAAGAACTAGCACAAAAAACATCTAAAGCATCAGACAAAGACAACCCGCTCCTAAACTCTTCCACTATGAAGTTAATTACCCCAGACTTAGCATTTTGCTCAAAGACCCTATTGTTTCTTTCCAACCAGATTGCCTACAAAACTGCAGAGGGAATAACAGATAACACTTGCTTTCCTTCTTTGGACCTTCTTGGGATTCTTCACCCAGATAACAAAGAGGAAATTGACTCTGGTTCCAGCCAGCACCAGCCAAGATTAATTGCTCTGAGAAACTGCCGCCACACGACTGCCATGAAGTGAAGTTACAAAATGAATAGGTGATTTGAAGACTCAATTTGCAAATTGCACCAAAGGACAGAGCAAGTCTGGCAAGGTGAAACCTCTTCTCAATAACATTTCCTTGGTGAGGCACTTCTCTTTTGCAACCACTCATAAGTAGAACTTAACTTTAAGGGGAGTTATTACTTTCCAAATGGCCTTGAAAGGAAAAAGGCTACTGTTCATCTCCAATGAGCCTCGGGTAGAAAGGTCTGACTGAAAAGCTACCCAATTTTGCCCATTTCCAGCATCTAGAATCCTCAGATTGCAGATCTGGGTGCTGATTCTGAAGTAATCATTAAAATTTCTTCTAAAAACAGGGGACCGGACTAATCTATCACCCTCCTGTTCAAGGCAATCAGCAATAAAAATTTCAATATCTTCAGCCACAGCAAACAAAGAAGGAACCATTTCTTTTAAAGCAATATCACCACACCAAGGGTCCAACCAAAACCTCAGTGTTCTTCCATTTTCAACTTTATAAGAAATGCCCTTGATGAAATGAGGGTAAGCTCTGTAAATGCCTTTCCAAAAGCTGCACCCATAAGGCAGAAGCGAGCCATCTGTGTCCCACCCATTATCATTGAAATCCTATTTTTCAGCAATTAAAACTCTCCATAATTCTTGAGGTTCATTAGAGAATATCTTTAACGAGCTCCCTTAAAGTGCTTAATTAAACAGTTTCACCTTTCTAATCCCCAACCCTCATCCAAAGATAGGTTTACCGATCTCATCCCAGTTCAGCAGATGGTATTTAGAGGAATCCTTCTACCCTAGCCACATAAAATCCCTCGTCTTTTTTTTTTTTTTTCTATTTTTAGTGCCACCTCAGAGGACATTAAAATGAGAGACATGAAAAAAGTGGGAAGGCTGGCCAGAACACTCTTTACTAGAACCAGTTATCCCCTTTGGAAAGATATCTAGCTTTCCAAGCTTTCCAAGAAGTCAATTTCCTCTCAGTTTTCTCCAAAATAGGATTTCAAATATTGCTTGAATTACACTTTGCCCTAAGGAGTGACCCAGATGCTTAGAAGGGAAACTATCTGTTTTGCACCCCAAAATTTCTGCCAAGTCCTGCAAATTTAGTAACTTCCCCAACTGGTAAAATCTCAATTTTAGAAACATCGACTTTGAAACCCGAAAGCACTTCAAGCCAGCAGAGCAAGAACTGAAGATTAAGAACCTGGTAGGCTGCACAAGAGCAGCACTACTTTGGACTGTATGGGAGGAAAGAAATGCAAGAATGTTTGAAGAAAAGGAAAGAAGCAAGGAAGCCTTGGTAGAAACAATAACCTTGAGAGTGGCACATTGGGCAAAGAGTTTGAAGCTGTTCTCAGATTTCAAGATTTAAGATTTCTTTAGAGCTTGGGGTGTTATTGCTGCATCCTCAACTACAAGACAAAGATCTGTTGAGACTTGGCCCTGTGGACCAAGGTGATGTGGCAAGATCAGAGTTTTTGGCTGCAGTTTATGGGGTTGAGAAGGCAAAAGAATTTGGTATTGGTAGGCTGATTGTTGAGGAAGACTAGAAAACTGTGGTTAAGTTGCTGTTTAAGGGGGAGGGGGTGGCATGGCATTTGAGGAATGATTTCAGAAGATTCAAATGGTTGTCATAGGACATGTCAATTGGAGTGAGATGGGTGAGGAGAACTGCCAACAGCTTGGCAGATAGCTTAGCCAAGCAAGGGGTACATAGAACACATGTTTTGGGTTAAAATGTAATCTTTTGTTGGGACAGCTTCTAAAGCTGGTTTTCTTTCACAACATCTTGTTGTAATTCTGTTTTCTTCTAATTAATGAAATATTTTTTCTGTGTTGCTGATCAAAAAATAAAAGGGAAAAAGATTAAGAACCTGGTCCGCTGAAGCCTCACAAAAAAAGAGTGTGTCGTGGGTAACTGCAGCGAAGTGACCTTTGATCCACCAAGACAAACCTCAAAGCCTACAACCATACCCAGTTTTGAGGTTTTCGGTGCCATTTTGCTCAAGCCCCCATGACTATCAAAAACAGTAAGGGTGATGGTGGGTCACCTTGTCTAAGCCCCCCTTGAGCTTTTGAACTTGCCTTTGGTTGCCCCATTAACAAGGATTGAAAAACTAGGAATAGTGACACACTTTCGTCCAGTTTCTCCACTTCTGGCCAAAATGCAATCTATCTAGCATGTAATCTGGAAAAGCCCGGTTTACTTGGTCATAAACCTTCTCTATATCGATTTTACACCTACCCACTCCTACCATTCCTTGATCTTGAATTGATAAGCTCATTGTCTATAAGAACGCAGTCATGAATATGCTTGTTGCAAACAAAAGCACCTTGATAAATAGAAATGACAGAGCTCATAACCCTCATTAGCCTTGTGGCCAGCACTCTAGCTAAAATCTTGTACATACAACTTCCAATCAAGCTGATGGGCCTGAAATCCTTTAGCTCTATAGCTCGACTCTTTTTGGGAATTAAGGAAACAAAAGTTACATTGAAGCTTCTTTCTAGAGTAGTTGAATTGTGAAATTCCTCCAATACTTAAAGTAAATCTTGTTTAATGATTTCCCAGTATTTTTTGTAGAACAAGATGGTGTAACCATCAGGTCCAGGGGCTTTCTCCCCTTCCAAATTGTCCATAGATTTTTTGACTTCATCCTTTGTAAAGGGTTTTTCAAGCTTCACCTCTTGTCCCAAAAGATGGTGGAAATGCAAACTATCTAACTTTGGCCTAACTTTACAAGGCTCCTTGTATTAGTTCTCATAGAAACTGACAATGGTCTTGTCAACTTCCTTCATCTTCAATCACCTGCCCATCAAGAAATAACCTCTTGATAGAATTGGCTCTTCTCCTTGCATTAGCAGTTTTGTGAAAGAAAGCAGTATTGTTGTCACATGCCTTCAACCAGTTAATTCTTAACCTCTGCCTCTATTTAACCTCCTCTTCAAAAGCCAAAACATCATAATCCTTCATAGCAAGCAACTTCTTTTGCCTGAGGTCCTCCTACAAAGGTCCCACTTCCTCTTCTAAATCCAAATCAACAATAGTCTTTAAGCATTTAGCTTTCTAATGATTTAATCTCATCAAAAGAAGCTTCTGACCATCACTTCTTTATGTTGGAGTCAAACTCCTCCGCCCCCTACCAGCAATGCTCCAAGCTGAAAGGTTGTACATGTCTTCTTATTGCCATTTGTGTCTAGCTGCAGTGTCACATGGTCTGACACTGGCCTTGGAAGGGCTTCTTGAATAGAATTGGGATAAAAGTCTTTCCACTCAGAAGAGACTTACAAATCTCTCTAGCCTTACCAGAGAGGGCTGCTATTGATTGTTGGTCCAAGTATAAGAAGCTCCAGCCAAAGGCAAATCATTTAATTCCTAATTTTGCATGAAATTGGAGAAAGCAGCAACCTCATGCTCCTATCAGTTCTTGTGCAAACCTTTTTGTCTCCCATCTTGAGAATAGCATTGAAATCTCCACCAATTAACCAAGGCCTACTCCATTTTCTTCTCACCCAATCTAGTTCCTCCTAAAAAACTTATTTAGGTTGGAGTCACTCCTGACACCACAAAAGAAAAGTTGAGAGGGAGCCAAATTAGAGCTATCCCACCTGTTGTGTTGACCACCAGAATGGTTAGCCAATTGCAAGGACCAAAACCCCACACTTCTCAGTATCAAACTTTTAAAGTTTAGTTTCCTGCAGCAACTGCATGTCGGGCTTCCTTTCCTTAAAAAGTTTCCCACCACCAATCTCCTTCTACTTGAGCCTAGCCCATGAACATTCCAAGAGATCAATCCTACGTTTCCATAGATTTTCTTCTAAAAGCTCTATTATTTTGGCTTCCACTCCCAGCACAATCGTTTAGATCCCAGGCCAAACGAAGCAACTCTTTGGATTGCCTCCTATTCTTTTTTCCTTTTTCTAGCATGTGCCTACATTTGATTGCCACTAACAAGGCTTTTGTTTCCTCCTCCAGGCCCTTGAAAGAAAGCCGTAGAAACTCTCCCCAAAAGAAAGCAACTTCGAAAGAACCCACGCCAAAACCTCATCTTCGTTTGCATTATCTCAGGTTTACCATGTGTTGTTGAAGCAACGACTGAGGAGCAAAAGGTTCTTTGTTCTTTGGCAAGATCTTTGCTAGTGTATCCTGAATAACAAGGGGCAAGCCTCTGGCTGAGTTGTCACAACAAACCCCTTCAATAGGTGACATAGCCCCAACTAGGGGTGAGCAAGAAAAATCAAAAGACTAAATCGAACTGAAAATTCGATTAACCTAACCGATCGGTTTGGTTTCGGTTCAGTATTTTAAAAAAACCAAAGGTACTAGTTTGGTTTCAGTTAACCAATATAGAAAACCAGTGGTTGACCGAACTGATCGGTATACATATAATTCTATATATTTTTGGTATATTTGTGTATATTATATATATATTTTATATTTTCTATATATTATAAATTAATAAATATGCATTATATATAAACATATATTTATAATATGTAATATATTATTTATTATTTAAAATATAATATTTTATATATATTTCTGATTTTTTGTCATATCTTTATATATTTTTATAATATATATTGAAAATATAAACAATTGAAAAACTAACGAACCGAACCGGTCAATTGGTTAACTGATGGTTCGGTTTCGGCTACTAGTTTTTCAAAAACCAGTGATACCGGTTTGGTTCAAAAAATAAGCCCACGGTTTAACCGAATCGTGAGCACCCCTAGCCCCAACCAAACCTACTACTTCGGAAGTGCCTAAGGTCACCTTCTCCAAAAGCAATTAAAACTATAAAATCATTATTTTTTGTGTGAGAACTAAGAATTTAAGACCCTAACGTGGACTTGTTTGGGCTTGCCTCGAGGGGCGTGGCACAAAGGTGACTCGTAGAATCAGGAATGTAATATGTTTTACATCACATTAGCTACTTGAAATAATGCAATTGAGAAAAAAAGAGATTGTGGGTTTTACATGCTTGAAAATGTTTTATATGTTTGATTTTATTTTAAATTCTCATTTGAATATGCTTTACATGTTATGTTTATGTATTTTAATTTTAGATAATAGGATTTTTAAAACATTTATTTTAAAATTTAAGTTTATATTTTTATTAATATTATGTTTAATAATTTTTTGATTTTTTTGGCATTTTTTATTTTCTGACAATTCTTTTTTGATTTTTCAATTTTTGTGCCTTACTTAAAAAGGTGCATGCCTTGCCTTGTGCCTTAGGCACAAATTGACCCCTACACCTTGCACTTTTAAAACACTGCAACAACCTAGGAGGACTTCTAAAACGAATAAGGCTAGGTCCCCAGCTTTTCGGGCTTGACCAATTAAAAGTGCCTTGAGGCAACGGGTTCGGGTCCCACCCGCCAGCCTTGATCCGATCTGTAGCCACACCTGATAATTTGTCAAAAAAGTCCCCTTCATCTTCCTCAGCCACTCGGTTTAAAATTTGAAAGGAAGCTTACCTCATCGACAAACTGGAATCTTCTACCTTTTTTTCCTAGCCGTTCGATCTAGGGGACAACCTGTGATGCTGATTGTTTCTCCTTCTCCTTCGTACTGTCTGCCATTCTCCTTCTTCCTCAGCTTCGGCATAGCCCTATTCATTGGTTCTCCTCTTAGTGACTAGAATCACCTTAGAAGAATGCAACTCTGCCCCCTGACTCTTTTGTTTCTCTCTGATAACCTTTTTTTTTTTTTTTTTTTATAGAAAAACCAGCTGAAGCCTTTTTAATTAAGTTTTGCTTGACTTGTACTGCCTCTAAAGAGTCCACTGAAATCTTCATCTTTTCCGGTTTTATCTCCGGCCAGATTGTGACCATAAACATCACATTCTCTGCCATTACATTAACTGTCAGGGGAGGAATTCCTGACCAACAAACCTTGATCTGAAAAAACTCCGCCTTGCCTCTGAAATTCTCTGAACTGTAACATCCAGGTAACCCCAACACAGATCCCCAATGCCTCTGGTGATTGGCGATATTGTTACTCCAGAGGTGTAAGGTAAGCCATAAACCCTAACCCAGATGAAACCAAGCAAGTCTTTTGAAGTTTGCCTAGTACCAGTTGTCCTTTTCCATGGCTCAAGATGCAAGAGGGCTCCTCTGAAACATCTTTATCCCATGTTTACCACCTTTTTGGCATCCTCCTTTGTAGGGAGGAGGATGATAGGAACACAGCTCGGCCAACTACCACTGCTGCGCCCAGCAGCATGATACCCATACAGCCTTATCCGAATACCTATGTGAGAGGGCCACGTCAGCTAGTTAGTTACAACTGAATCAGTCCCCCATGTGATGTAATGGGCTATAAATAATAATAGAATTGCAGTAAAGAGGATTGCCTTTTTGAGCATCAATCCATTCCTCTCTTCTCTTTCTTTCTGTAGGAGGACTGAGCTCCCTCGAAGAAGCTCCTGAGGTAGGCAGAAACCCACCAAGTGGTATCAGAGCCCGATCTTGGGACGACACCATGGTGGGAACGAGAGCTTCTGTTAGTGAAGATAGAATCGAGAAACTGGAAGGGGATATTACTAAGATCAAGGCGACACTATTAGCGGTCCTAGCCAAGCTGGAGAAGGTGCCTGTCAGTGAGAACGCGGATGGGGAAGGAGAGGGCAGCAGCCAGCCTAGCAACAGGTCTAGAGGAAATGGAGTGTTGCGGCAGACCAAAATCACCTTCCCGAACTTCTCAGGTGAGGACCCTGTACCATGGATCTATAGGGCTGAGAGATACTTCGAATACCATGAAATACCAGGGAATCAGAGGGTATCAATCACAGCTATCCATCTGGAAGGAGAAGCAATTCTCTGGTTCCAGTGGTTTCGCTGGTCACACCCCCAAGTGACTTGGGCTGATTTCACCGGTGCCCTATGTGTGCGATTTGGACCCACTGGGTTCAAAAACTACGATGAACAACTAGCGAAATTGAGACAGACTGGGAAAGTGAGGGAATATTAGGTGGAGTTTGAGCGTTTATTCTCGAGGGTACAGGGTTGGCTGAAAAATGCTCTGTTGGGCAGTTTTATCGGCGGGTTGAGGGAGGATATCCGAGTGGAGGTGAAATCCATGCAACCTCCGATGGTCGTGGCTGCTGTAGGCCTGGCCAGATTTTATGAAGAAAAGTTTGGCAGACTCAGAAGATCATTGGGCCCGCCTTTAGGGATCTCTCTTGAGAACACCTTTGATGGGGCGTGGCCCTGAAGATAGAAGCGGCCCATATCTAGCCACTGCTGGGCCCGCTAAACCAGAGAACCAGGGCTTAAAGCCCATCGTCCCCTTCAAAAGATTGACATGGGCCGAGATGCAGGCCTGTAGAGAGAAAGGCTTATGTTATAACTGTGACGAGCGGTTCGGCCCAGGTCACAAATGTAAGGCCCAACAGGCTTTCTTGTTGCAAACAGATGGCCCAGAAGAGGGAGAGCAGGTGGTGGAAGGCCTTGAAGAAGACAGCCCAACCAGCCTTGATATGATAATCGGGCTCGGCCCACCTGAGATTTCTCTACAGGCCCTCACAGGCCTCACATCACCCCAAACTATGCGTGTCATGGGTAGAATGATGGGTCGGGAGGTATCAATTTTGGTGGACAGTGGGAGTAGCATGAATTTCATTTCAGATGATTTGGCCATTCAGATGGGGGTGACCATTAGACCTACCTCTAAATTCAATGTCCAAGTGGCCAATGGTAGTCAAATACCATGTGAAGGGGTCTGTAAAGACATGGAGCTAGCCATCGAAGGGGGAAATCTTTCGCGCTGATCTGTACACCTTGGCCTTCAGTGGGGCTGACATTGTACTAAAGGTACAGTGGTTGCAACAATTAGGGCGGGTGGTTTGTGACTGGTCCAAACTAACCATGGAATTTCAAAGGGGGAATCGCACCATAACTCTAAGCGGCTCTAGGCTGCTGGTTCCACAACCAGCTACCCTCAGCTCTATAATCAAAACCAGTTGGGACCAAAGCTGACCCACCTTGATGTTCATAGGGGCCTGCACACCTGGCCCACATCTGAAGCCCACAAACAATGAAGGTAAAATGGGCAGTCCCGATCCACGGCTGCAAGCAGTTTTGGCCAAGTACCCCGATGTCTTTCATGAACCACAAGGGCTCCCTCCCGAGAGAGTTCATGACCATCGGATTCCCATTGTACCAGGGGCGGAACCAGCCAATTTACGGCCTTACCGGTACCCATACTACCAGGGCTAGGAAATCGAGAACTTGGTCCAAGACCTCCTGCAAAAGGGGTTCATACAACCTAGCAACAGTCCCTACTCCCCAATTCTACTAGTGAAGGACGGTTCCTGGCGGTTTTGTGTGGATTGCTGGGCACTGAACTCCATCACTGTTAAGGACTGGTTTCCAATTCCCTTGATTGATGAGTTGCTAAACGAGCTGCAAAGGGCTCAGGTATTCTCGAAGCTGGATCTCAGGTCTGGGTTCACAGTGACGATGTGCATAAGACAGCTTTCAGGACTCATGATGGCCACTACGAGTTCTTAGTCATGCCGTTTAGTCTGTCCAATGCACCATCAACTTTCCAATCACTTGTGAATGACATATTCAGGCCCTACCTTCGTAAGTTCATTTTAGTATTTTTTTATGACATTCTTATCTATAGCTCTGATTTGGAGCAACATCTTTTACACTCGAAGCTAACATTTGATGTGCTAAGGCGGAATTGCTCTCGGCCAAGCCCTCCAAATGTGTTTTTGGGCAGGGACGAGTGCATTATCTTGGTCATGTGGTGGAGGGAGGGGAGGTGAAGCCCGGTCCTGAGAAGGTGGCCAGCATAAGGCAATGGGCCAGGCACACTTCAGTAAGACAACTGCGGGCCTTCCTAGGCCTAGCCGGGTATTACAGACATTTTATCAGGGATTATGGGCTGATAGCTGCTCTGCTAACTCAACTCCTCCGGAAGAACACCTTCTACTGGATAGAGGAGGCCCAACAAGCTTTCAGCCTCTTGAAGACAGCAGTCTCCACTCCACCGACATTGATCCTACCAGATTTTGAGCAACCCTTCGTGGCAGAATGTGACGCATCGGGTGCCGGCATTAGAGCTGTTTTGATGCAAGGGGGTAAACCCTTAGCTTATTTCAGCAAGGTTCTCTCCCCTCGAGCGAAGGCCAAATCCCCCTATGTTAAGGAGTTAATGGCTGTAGTTCTATCAGTCCTTAAATGGCGCCACTACCTCCTGGGGTGACGCTTCATCATCAGAACTGATCAACGGAGCCTCAAATATCTGTTGGAACAGCATCTCCTTACGGAAGAGCAGCAAAAATGGGTGTCGAAATTGTTGGGGTTCGACTATTTAATAGAATACAAAACTGGGGCTTCTAATTGGGTAGCGGATGCCCTATCAAGACAAGGTGAACTACAGTTGATGGAAGAATCCAGACCCATATACCCTCTGTTGGAACAACTCAAACATGAGATACTGAGTAATGAGGAGCTGGCCGCTATGAAAAGGAGATGGGCCGAGGACCCAACCAAGACTCCGGGCTATACTGTGAAGGACACTCTCTTGTTTTATAAGGGGAGACTGGTTTTACCTTCATCATCCTCACACATAGCGGAGCTTCTACGGTTATTCCACTCTTTCATAGGTTCCTTCGTAGGTGGAGGTCACTTCGGGGCACTGAGAACTTATCAGCATATTGCAGCACACTACTATTGGAAGGGGATTAGGAAGCATGTACAGGCCTTTGTGGCTGGCTGCCCAACCTGTCAACAGCAGAAATACAATACTCAACAGATAGCTGGGCTCCTTCAGCCCCTTCAGATACCAAATCAGGTTTGGGATGACACCATGGATTTCATCACTGGTTTGCCACCCTCTCAAGGCAAGACAGTGATCATGGTGGTAGTCGATAGGCTTAGCAAGTATGCTCACTTCTCAGCCTTGTCACACCCTTTCACAGCAGCACAAGTAGCAGATATGTTTGTGAGGGACATTACAAAGTTACATGGAACACCAGCTTCCATCATCTCCGACCGGGATCCTCTATTTATGGGAAGATTTTGGCAGGAGTATTTTAAAATCCAAGGGACACACCTAGCTCATTCCACAAGCTATCACCCCCAGTCTGATGGACAGGCAGAGGTAGTCAACAGGTGCATCGAGACCTATTTGAGGTGCTTCGCTGGACAAAGGCCAAAACAGTGGTTGAAGTGGTTATCTTGGGCAGAACTCTGGTATAACTCCACCTTCCATGTGACTACCGGTATGACACCTTTCAAGGCTTTGTATGGTAGAGACCTCCCTGCCATTCTACCATATGAGACGGGGTCTACTACTGTAGCTGCAGTAGACAAATATCTGACCAGCCGGGACTTAATCTTGCAGGAGCTTAAGAGCAATTTACAGCGAGCTCAGCAGATAATGAAAGCTACATATGACCGCAAGCATCGTCCCTTGGAATTTCAGCCTGGAGACATGGTCTACTTGAAGCTCCAGCCCTACCGGCAGACTTCAGTAGCCAAGCGAGCATGGCAGAAACTAGCTCCCAAGTTGTATGGACCCTTCAAAATCTTGGACAGAAACGGGTCAGTCGCCTACAAGCTAGAGCTCCCACCATCCTCCAAACTCCACCGTCTTTCATGTATCACTACTCAAGAAACAAGTGGATCAAGGGGACAAATCTCAGTCAACCCTCCCAGCCTTCACTGATGAGGGAGTCATGATCATGGAGCCCCGCAAGCTGATAGACTTCCGCTGGGTTCGCAAAGGGAGATACTACATCGAAGAGGCCCTGGTTGTATGGAGAAGCCTTCCTGAAGAGGAAGCCACTTGGGAGGAATATTCTCGATTGAAGCATGAATTTCCCCATGTCAATCTTGAGGACAAGATTGATATCAAGGAGGGGGAGTTGATAGGAACACAGCTCGGCCCACTACCACTGCTGTGCCCAGCAGCGTGATATCCATACAGCCTTATCCGAATACCTATGTGAGAGGGCCACGTCAGCTTAGTTAGTTACAACTGAATCAGTCCCCCATGTGATGTAATGGGCTATAAATAATAGAATTGCAGTTAAGAGGATTACCTTTTTGAGCATCAATCCATTCCTCTCTTCTCTTTCTTTCTGTAGGACTGAGCTCCCTCGAAGAAGCTCCTGAGGTAGGCAGAAACCTACCAGAGGAAGAGCGAAAGTTCATCGTCCAGTCTTCTCAACTCCAAGTTTTGAAGGCCCATTGTTGTACTTCCTCCTCTCTCAGACCCCTTGTATTGAAACATCCAACCAAGCAAGACTGAAGAAAAGCTTTGTGCTTCTCTACTCCACTGGCTTCTACCTCCAAGAAAAAAATGTTTCTGGTTGGCATACATTTTCTTCAGACAACCAGACAGGTTGGTTTCCCTTGTTCTGTTGAAGATCTGCTTCCCTTCTGCAATGTCTAAACTTATTCCTTCCCCCGTTAGATTCCCATCTTGGCCTCTGAAGAAAAGTTTCAGTCCAGGACCTGATGCTTGTACCTGGAAGCATGTTGTGGTCCGGCGAACATTGTTACAGATTTTATGATAATATTGCACTTCTGTCTTCTCTTCTTAAGATTTATGAATCACAGGAATCGCATAAATCATAAGATTTGTGAACCAAATCATAGGATTCAAACAAAACTCACAAGAAAAAGATTTAGACATAAGATTTGAATTGAAACCCTTGGGGTTCATGATTCAAATCGCGAATCATATTGTAAACTGTAAGATTTTAATAACATTTATTATGCAACCCATCATATTGATTCTTCATTAGCAAATATCCTAGATTCTTAATTCATGATGAAAGGTCCCATTGTTGGTCCTCACTATCAGGGTCTTGGGAGGTGAGCACTGGGTATGAGGCTAACCTTTGGGTTTATTTTTTCTTTTTTCTGGCACAAATAATCCACTTTTAGACTCCAACTGGCATTCTCACACTTTTCAGCCTGAGATTTTACCACTGCATCAAGCAATGACCCCGGCTTACTTGCATGCATTTGTGCTTATAATACAAATAATGCAACTTACAGAAAAATGTATCCTTCTTTGTTGCTGTGTTTCCACACTTAAAGATTTTTAGGGTTTGCCATGCCTGAATTTTCTTGTCTATCATACAACATAACACTTTGTTTTCATAGTTCATTGCAGCATATTGGTGTTCATAATCATAGATAACACATCCAATTGTAAATTGTATGTCTTATTTATTATTGTACAGTTTTACACGTTTGACCTTGATCCAACAGACTTTTGGCATTCTGTTATACCTGTCCGCTAAATAAATGAGACTTAATTTCTTTGAACAAATTAATCCTACGAGAGGTTGGAGAAGATGACTCCTAGGTTTCATTTAGAAGCAGCGGATCTTGTTGTCAGGAACTAAACTATATTCAATTTTTAATTCTGTGCTTGTTGGCTTAGCATCCAAATGGAAAATGGTTTTAATTTGTGTAATTTGTTTATTGTTGTTGTGTGCTTATGTCAAAATTTTCCATTTGCTTTTCAATATTCTCCATATTATTTATGGAAGTTGTTTCCTTACTATTTTGTGGTAATAATAAATGTTTCACTAATTTTTCTGTTCATTCTTTTATATAAATAGAGAATATCTGCCAAGGATGCACTTGATGCAGAGTATTTCTGGACTGACCCATTGCCTTGTGATCCCAAGAGGTTTGTTTTCCATAGCATGTGTAGTTAGTTATATTCTTCCCAAATCTTAGTTGACCCTCGCTTTGTTCTGGTTTAATGGTATTTCCTTTTTCATTTCAGCCTGCCCAAATATGAATCGTCACATGAGTTCCAGACAAAGAAAAAGCGTCAACAGCAGCGCCAACATGAAGAAACGGCTAAACGGCAGAAACTACAGCACCCCCAGCCACATGCACGTTTACCTCCCATTCAACAAACTGGGCAAACTCATCCTCAACTCAGACCAGGACCTAACCAACCCATGCATAGCTCCCAGCCTACAGCTGTAACAGGACCTAGCCACCACTATGGAAAGCCTCGTGGTCCTTCAGGAGGACCAAGTAGATATCCCCAGAGTGGAAATCCTAGTGGGGGGTACAATCACCCAAATCGTGGAGGCCAAGGTGGAGGTTACAGTGGTGGCCCATATCCGCCTCAAGGACGTGGTCCTCCATACGCTGCCAGTGCCATGCCGGGTGCAGGACCCCGAGGAGGCAGTAGCGGTTATGGAGTTGGTGCTCCAAATTATCCCCAAGGTGGTCCATATGGAGGTTCTGGTGTTGGTCGAGGCTCAAACATGATGGGTGGTAATCGCAATCAACAGTATGGTTGGCAGCAGTGAAGTACCAAACAGATGCGACTTGGACAAACACTTGGATGAACCGGGCTGATAATAGAATAACAAGAAGAAAAAGAAAGGACAAGGAACATTAAGGCCAAAAGCTACTTTTTGACTCAAGCCTGAAGGTTGTGTTTTCTGTGTGAGTAGGCTTTGTCAGCCAAATGCTGGAGCATGATTACCAAAAAAGGGTGGTGATGGTACTGTGCTGAACATGCATTTAATTTTTTTACTTGAAATGTCTGAGTGAGCTAAAAAACAAAAAGAAAAAAAAAAAGAAAAAGAAAGGTCCAAGTGAGCTGAAACCTTTGGTATGATACATTTTAATGTAATCTGGACATGATTAAATTTTTCACTAATGTAAGTTAGCTTTTCGACTTGTTTTGTATGAATTCTCAGTGTTAAATAATCAATGGAAGTGGATTTCATGGTTTATTGACTCTGACTTTGATGTTTTCTGCTTATTTTGAACTTTGTATGAATTCACAATGGTAATTTATTCATGTTTGAGTCTGATTTTTTATGTTCTCTCCTTGTCATGAACTTCGTATGAATTCACAATGGTAAATATATTCACAGATGTGGAATTTATTTTGGTGAACCTTGTACATAGATCGCCTTATCCTTTACATCTATTGCACCACTTTCATCTACATTCTGCATATACAGATATACTCAATTAGATAATTTTGTTCTTTGGAGTCCCCAAATTTGATTTGGGTTTTACCTAATCCAATAGGATATAGAGCTCTATATAAGGGAATAGAGAGATTATCTCTTGCTCTCTTTCTCTTCTCCCTTTCAAAAATTCTAGTTCAAACCATTCATAGTGAAGGATGATTCCCATCAGTTTTCTGCTGTAATTTTGAATAAAATTATTTGAGAAAATCAGATTCACATTACTGCATCAAATCCTAAAGTGTTAAAAGAGTTCAAATTACATAATGAGGGTTGTTGAATCAATTTTGCTCATACGGCTGTGCCATCAGTATTATCACTCTGAGAGTTACATTTTATGAACTTCGTATCATGTATGTTCAGCACTAAAATCCAGTTTCAAATTTGTTCAAATTTGATGCAATATATATCCGAAAATTCAGATTTCAAAATACTAAGAAACTTGTTATTGGGTTGGGTTGAAAATTTCTTAAATTTCAGCTAGCAATTGTAACAGGTACGGCCATGTTTAATTAGGTTCAGTCCTTCCAAGAGGTGGGTTACTTGCAAAGAAAGTAGAGCACAATTTTGCCAACCGTGTTATGCGGTTTGTTAATTTAAAACTTTAGGATGCGAGGCGCTTGATCACAATTATGAATTAGGTACTTACACTTTACAAACTTGAATTCGATTACAAATTAATAATGCTTGTGAATATATGAGTAGCCTAGCATTCTTGCCATTCAATAGCCATTAGCTTCCAAAATTCCAAAGAATTTTACAAACAATTAGCTCCCAAAATTCTGAAAAATTTTACAAGCAAATTAGCCTCAGTGTTGGGGTTAAGTTATTATGTGGTGTTAGCCCCACGGGTGTAGTGTGCGTAGCCAATATGATAGTAGACTGTGATCTACAAAACCTAAGAATGAACGTGAGCATATTAGGATACACATTGCGAGTCGTTATAATGAATCATTTGATCATATGTAAATATAGGCATATAAATATGGGAGGTGAATGAAATATTGGAACTTTAGGATTCAAACTTGCTGTGATAAACATTGACAGGCGGAGTAATCCGTGCTAAGGACGGGATGTGTGGAGGGTTTTTGTGTTCCTATATTTGGAGGAATCTGATCCGGTGAACTTCTTTTGGGTAAAACGTAAGGAAGGGTCTGTATCCAGGGATCTGATAGTCCTTTTCCCGGAACCAAGTTGGTTTTTACAAAGCATTACTAGTTCTAATTGGGCTGGTCATTTTCTTGTAAATTATTAATTATCAAATTAAAGTCACTCCAGGTAGTCAAAACAAAAAGACCCACTGTCTGACCTTGGGTGTGAGTCACCCTATTTATTGACCAGTTAACAAAATCAAAAGACAAAACAACCCTCTAAGAGGTTGTTCAAAACTACATGTTACAGTAAACTAAAAGCATTCAGCATGCTACTGTTTTTGTTGCCAAGTTTTTTTGGCTAGGGGTGGGTTCGAGTTGAGCCGAGCTGAATACTTGGCTATTTGAGTTCGGTTTGCTGAAACTATGTTAGGCTCAAGCTCATTTGAGCTAGAAACTTGAGCTCGAGCTCAACTTGGTTCAAAGCTCACAGGTTCGAGCTCGGCTCGACTCAAGCTCGATTGCAAGCCAAGTTTTTTCTAAAAAAATAAAAATATACATATAAAAATATTTTTTTTTATTTTACATACAAAAAATTAAGAATTACAAAAAATATTTATTATTATACATATAAAAAATTAAAAATATACATATAAAAATGTTTTTATTTTACATACAAAAAATTATTTACTATTATACAAAAAATAAAAATATTATATATAAAATAAAAATTATGTATGTATGTATATAATAAAAAAATATTTATTTATTAAACTAGGCTCGTGAGCCTCACGAGCTGAGCTTCAGTATTGGGCTCAAGCTTGGCTCGATTAGAAAACAAGCCTATATATCAAGCTTGAGCTCAGCTCGAAACTCGGTTTAAATCAAGCCACCCGAGCTCGAATAGCTCGTGAGAAGCTCGACTCGTGGCCACCCTTATTTTTGGCTATGCCCGTCTCATGTATGTTGCAAGCTCCATGCAAAGACCCAACAACCCCGGGGGAGGTTTGGCAACCCCAAACTGGATTACACATACCCTGGTTTGGCCAGGATGCCACATGCTCCATGCAATGGCCCTAGCAACCCCAGGTACGCTCTTACATACCCTAGCAGCCCTAGGAAGGCCTTGGTAACCCCAAGAGTGATGGCAAAGCTTTGCAGGTAACATTCCAAATTGTGATGAGTTACCCTGGCAACCCCAGGAAGGTAGTGGCAACCCAAGTGTGCTCTTACATACAAAGCGGGTAACATTCCAAATTGCAATGATTTAGCCTGGCAACCCCAGGGAGAGCATGTCAGATACAAGGGACGATGACAGAACCCAATAATTTCTCTTCGAATATGTATAATCACCATGGAACACCTAGGAAGACGTCAATCTTATTGGACACGATAAAGCATCTTGGCATTTGGACTTTCTTATGTGCAATAGACTATCCTGGCAATACTAGGAGCGACTCAATCTAATTATTAGACAGTGTATGCCCTTAGCTCCAATCAGCTTAATGTACATTATGACATTTATTGTAACTGAATAAAAGTACATATTTGATTCATGTTATATTGGTGTGCTTCTGTGTAATACCCTTAAATTGGACACTTATGAGACTCGTGTTAGTTTAGAATCTTCACAGCCGTTGGATAAATTTGGGGAGATTTATCCTACCAAGGCTGACACTAATGTGTTGCCAAGTGGGTTGGGGTGGCTTGTCTCAGCTGCCAGGGTGAGACCTTAAGCACATGCAATGTGGGTTTGCTTGAAACTTTAAAACCATACCATTTTCCAGTTATGCCCTGGACCTTGGAGATAGATGGGCACAACTAGAAAGTTACACATGACCCCCTAGACTCGATTATGGTACTGCACTAGGTGTCGGATTGGGCTAAGTTTGATATGCCAGTCAGTAAGATCCTTAGAGGGAGTCAAAACCTGTGTATGTTAGGGCAGTTTGAGAATTCATCTGAGTGGGTGATCATAGTGACAGAATCGACCCCTTTGTTGGATAAAGTGAATGATTGGGGAATGAACTCTCTCTAATGGAAACCTAAACTTTTCATAGTTGATTTCAAATTGTTGAGATTTTCTTTGCAAAATATATTTATATAGAGATATACATATATATTATGGTTTCACAAAATGTTTGCAAAAGGTTTAATTCCCGGGATCCATGTGAGTAGAGAGTGCAACACTATACCTTGCAGCTGAGGGAGAGGTCCTCTCTTGTTGGGCAGAATATGAACATTATGGGCTGAGAGGTTAAGTGTAAACCATTTAGGGATAATAAACTTGATAGGCTAATCTCACATAAGTCCATAGTCCTTGGGCCTTCATAAGGTGGTTGGACCTAGGGAACCATTTAGTGTAAATGTTGGGCCTACTAAGAGCCCATATTGGTGGACTCAGGGGTTCACTATCTAGGGTCCCACGCCATACAAAGAAAACCAAACTAGCCAGCACTTAAAGGGAAAGTGAGCTATGTAACTAAATGGGCCTAAATCCCATTTCGAGTTGGGCTTAAGTGATTTAAGTAAATGGGCGAATTCTGGTTTATAATCTGATTAGGATTAGCTAAAAGATAAGATGAGTCTTATCCATTTAAGAGTCCACATCCAAATAAAGATTTGGATCAAGGAACTCTTTCCTAATTGGATTAGGAATCTGATCCAAAAAGGTTATAAATAGGAGGGCAAATTCTTCTTAAAGAAGAAATTCTTTCTGCAATCTTTTTCTCCCTATGCTCTTGCCGCCCTACTCAATTCAATCTCCACCTCCCTGCAAAGTTCGGCCATCCATATGATGGATCTCCCTTTCCTTCAGTGGTATCAGAGGCATGGTTTAATTCTTGAACCAAATCAGACCTGATTTGAACCTGCACAAATGGGTAGAATTGGTTCTACCCGATTTACGTAGATTGCTGTTTTTCTGTGAATTGGTTCCCAGTTTTTTGGCGTATGGTCTGAAAATTAATTTTTTATTTATCTGCAATAATTATAGAATTGTTCTATTTTTATTTCTCAATTTTTGGGTTGTTCATATGGTGGAGAACGAAATCTTTATTGACGCCAAGAACTACGCACCCTGCTGAAATGTATAGGATTTATTCTGATGTAATTAATAGAAAATTAGGTTTTTCTATTTTTTTCATTGGAAGAATTGTAGGAAGTGCGCAAAAGGAGAAGATTTTGCATAACCAAATTCAGTCATCTGCGATTTGCAGATATGGAACCTGCGATCTGCAAACTAACTTTTTTTCTTGCAAGATTGCAGCCACACGAACAGCCCTCTGATTCTTGTTTTGCTGATTCTTGATTGTCTTTTATTATCTTTAATTAATTTTCAAATCATTTACTTGAATTGGATCTTGCAATAGACACCAAACCCTAGGCCGATTTGACCTAGTTTGGACCAAACTGGTTGGACCAAATTTGTGGTTCAATAGGGTATGTTCTCAGCCCTAAATTTTGATTATGGGCCAAGGGTTTGATGGCCCATTACAAGATCTAATTCGGCCCACCCCTGTAAAACCCAGTTTTATTAAGTTGAAACTACATTAGCCCAAATCGGCATAAATGCTATATGGGCCGAATTGCTTTTTGCAGTTTAGCCCATATACCTAGATAATGTTATGGGCTGCAAATGGGTTGATATTGTTTTAACCGAATTATTTAGGGTTTTATAGTTTATGTGATTGATTGGATCAATTCTCATGCATGTGGATGTATGTGATGTGTGATGTGCTACGTACATGGGCCATAAGCACTTGGCCCATGTTCATTCATTAATGGCTCTCTGTGCGCACCATGGCTGAATGCACATCGTTGCCATGGTGTCCTTAAGATCACTGGATGATCTCCCTTCCTGATGGACCCCACATCAGCTTCCTCCCCAAGAGGAACCGTGCGGAACCTTAGCCCGTTTAGGGTCCATCTAAATCTGACTTTGAGAAAGTCAGTGGGAGCCACTTTGGTTTGACCTAAATAAGAACTATGGCGTAATTACTTGTTCCCTCTAGCAAAATATAAGTGCATATGATAGGGAGATTCATATGATGAACTCTCTAAATGCCTTCCATCATTAGCATGAAGATGGGCTTATCAGTAATGAGGAGATGCACCATAAAATTGGGCTATCTATTTGCTGGTGAGTTTGTTCAATTGTTTCATAAGATGATAGGGGTGTCAATAGACTGATGTGGGAGGGGCCTATCCTAAAATGGAAGATTCTCTCATGGTAACTTGGCATTCACGAATATGATAGGTTAGCACTTACTTGACAGAAAGGTTTAACCTAAAATGGCTATGAACCTTGTCTGACTGAGGCCAAAGGGAAAGCTCATAAGATGAGTGGACATGATCATTTACAGAAGGTGGTGGAGTTATGCAACTGAAACAGTTGGCTCCATGCACTGTATGTGATTTCCCACATCTCCAAAGACATAATGATGTCATTGTCACTAAGATAGGAGGGAAATCTCAGAGATGAACAAATGGAAATGGAACATAGATTAAAAGTCATTTCTATGTAGATAAAATGAATCAAATTAGGTTGTGGACTAATAATTCGCTTTGCCCTTTATCAGAAAAGGCAAACAGACAATTCACCAAATAGTTGGACAACAATAAGCTTAAGGGCCCAAACTATGCTAGCTGGTTTCGTAACCTTATGCTGGTTTTAACGTCCGAGAAATTGGACAAGGTTTCTAAAAACTTTGCTCTGGATCGTCCGGGTGATAGGGCTTCTGAGGTCCGAAGGAAAGAGTATCAAGAATGGGAAGAGAATAATTCTCTTGCCTGGTGCTTTATCATAGCCTCCTTAGACAATCCAATACAGAGACAATTCGATCAGATCAAAGTGCCCAAGGATATCCTGGATAGTCTGAGGACAATGTACGAAGAACAGAATCGTTCTACTCGGCAAAATGTCTTAAAGCTATTTATGACTGCAAAAATGACTGAGAACCAACAGGTTCATGACCATTGTCTAAAGATGATGGGTTATGTTAATGAACTGGAGGCTCTTGGTTCCAGGCTTGATCATGTCACCAAAGTTGATGTCATCCTTAATTCTTTACCTCCCTCCTTCAATCAGTTTATCATGAACTACACCATGAACAAGCTAAATGTTGGCCTTCAAGAACTCAGTAATATGTTGTAGAGGGCTGAAAAAACTGATAAAGAAGGACAAGTCGATAGCCATGCATGCATGTTGAAGGTGGCAATTCAGGAAAGAAAATGGGGAGGACAAAGAAGAAGCCTTAGAAAAATGTAAGCAAACCTAAAAAGTAGAAGAAGGACAAGACATCGGATGCCTATCACTTCTACAAACAGACCGGCCACTGGAAGAGGAATTGTCCTCAGTACCTAGAGGCCAAGAAACAAGGTAATTTTGAATCTTTTCTCATAGAAACCAATTTGTTGGTCACTTCTCATTCTTGGTGTATTGACTTCGGGGCTTCTACTCATGCATGTAACACATTGCAGGGCTTCAAGACAAGCAGAATGCTGAGTGACGGAGAAGTGACTCTTTACTTGGGGACTTCTGCAACAGTTGCAGCTACAACTATAGGAACTATAGATTTACATTTCAAAGAAGGAATTATAACTCTGTAAGATTGTCTTTATGTGCCAAATTTGAGAAGAAATTTGATTTTTGTTTCAAAATTGTGTATGGATGGTTATTCTATTTTGTTCAGAAATGTGATAGTATTAAATGGAATAACAAATTCCTTACTTACAAAGAACATGAGAACGGTCTTTATGTTCCCCATCCTTCTCTAGTAACCAACCTAACCGAAACTACATCGGAAATAATCCCCAAGAAAAGAACACGTGAAACAGTTAATCTCACGTATCTGTGGCATAACCGACTTGGCTACATAAACATAGATCATATCACAAGGTTGGTAATGATGGTCTTTTGGTTTTTCTAACTGTAGAAGATCTTCCAACCTGTGAACCTTGCCTTTAGGGTAAGATGACAAAATGGCCATTTACGGGAAAGCCTGAAAGATCTACAGGCACGCTTGACCTAATACATACTGATGTATGCGGTCCCCTGAATGTTAAGACACGTAACCAACACGTTTATGAGACATAAGTCTGAATCCTTTGATATGTTTAAGGAGTTCAGGCAAGAGGTCGAGGAACAGTTTGAAAGACAGATTAAAGCCCTTCGATCAGATCAAGGAGGTGAATATCTCTTCGACGAATTCAGAGTCAACTTAAAGGATAATGGGATTGATTCACAATTAGCTCCTCCTACTACACCATAATTAAACAGTGTGTCAGAGAGGAGGAACCGGACTTTATTGGATATGGTCCAATCACTTCTCGTACACTCAGAACTACCTACATCCTTTTGGGGGTACGCATTAGAGACTACGATATACGTGCTGAATTGGGTTCCAACCAAATCCATTCCTAAGACTCCATATGAGCTATGGACCGATAAGAAACCAAGTGTGAAACACTTGAAGATTTGGGGTTATCCAACACATGTTAAAAGAACAAGTGTTGACAAATTGGAATCCAACACCAATCGTTGCCAATTTGTAGACCCCAAAGGCTCTATAGGATATTTATTCTATGACCCAAAAGAGCAAAATGTGTTCTACAGTCGAAATGTCAATTTCTTGGAAGAATATTACATCCTGAACAATCATCATCAGGAAGTTGTTCTTGACGAGGAGATATCAGGGGTAGTGGGAGATGTCCTACAAGCTCCATATAACAACCAACCTAGAAGGTCTACCCGGGTATCTTGGCCTCCAGTTCATTACGGCTATGATCTAGAAAGTTACTTGATGGAAGCCATGAATAGTGAGGAAGATCCCATGACTTATATGGAAGATATGTTGGGTAGAGATGTTAGACAGTTGTATGCCCTTAGCTCCAATTAGAATGATGTACATTATGAATTTATTGTAAATGAATAAAGTACATATTTGATTCATGTTCCTGTGGTGTGTTTTTGTGTAATACCCTAAACTGGACACTTATGAGACTCGTGTTAGTTTAGAATGTCCACAGCCGTTGGATAAGTCTGGGGAGATTTATCCTGCCAAGGCTGACAGTGGTGTGCTGCCAAATGTTGGGGTGGCCTGTCTCAGCCACCAGGGTGAGACCCAAGGCACATGCAATGTAGGATTAATTGAATCTTTGAACCGGACCAGATTTCCAGTATTGCCCTAGACCTTGGAGATTGATGAGCAAAACTAGAAAGTTACACCTGACCCCTAGACTCGATTGTGATATTGCACTAGGTGTCGGATTGGGCTGTCTTTGATATGCCAATCAGTGAGATCCTTAGCGGGGGTCAAAACCTAGGTATGTTGGGATAGTCTGAGAATTCATCTGAGTGGGTGATCATAGTGACAGGATCAGCCCCTTTGTCGGACAAAGGTAATGATCGGGGATGCACTCTCTCTGATGGAAACCAAGACTGCCGACAACCGATTTCAATCATTGAAATTTTGTTTTGCAAAAATATATATATATATATATATATATATATATATATATTGGTTTCCAAACGTTTGTAAAAAGGTTTTAATTCCCGGGGTCCATGTGAGCAGAAAGTGCAACACTGTTCCTTGCAGCCGAGGGAGAGGTCCTCTCTTATCGGGCAGTGTTTGATCATTATGGGCTGAGAGGTTAAGTGTAAGGCCATTGAGGGTAATACCTGATGGGCTAATGTTGCATCTGCTCACAGTCCCTAGGTGTTACAAGGTGGCTTGGCCAAGGGACCACTTAGGGTAAGTGTTGGGCCCATAGAGCCCATGTGATGGGTTTCAAGGGGTGCACTGTCCGTAACAGTGTATTTGGCCAGGCCTTGTAACAAAGGCTGGGCTGAACCCATGTGGCTGATGTGTAAATCAATGTTTGGGTCCCACGCCATACAAGGAAGCCCAACTGGGCAACAGTTTGGAAGGCTAAGTGAGCACATAACTTTATTGAGCCTAAAGCCCATTTCGAACTGGGCTGATTTGATCAGTTAAATGAGGGGTGAATTCTGAGATTAGATTAGCAGATAGGATTGGGTCTTAACCCTATCCACTCAGAGAGTCCAGATCTGAATGTGATTCAGATCTGGAAACCTTCTAATAGGATTAGGAGGGGGCTGATCTAATCTGCAGATAAGATAAGGGTTTACCCTTATCACTTAAAGGGAATTCTAATCCAAATATGATTTGGATCAGCAACTCTTAATGGGATTAGGAGCTGATCCCTTTAAGCTTATAAAAGGAGGAGGGGGCGGCAGCCTTTAGAAGACATTCATATTCACATCCTCTTTAGAGCTGAAATCATAGAAGAGAGAATTCAACATCACTACGCTAAATCTCTCTTGCCACCTCCTTCCTACCTTCGCCATATCTGCCAGTTTGATCTCCTCTTGTCAGTAGGAGTAATCAAGATTGGATCTTGATATCAGTCCTTTGTGAAAGGGCTGATTGGAAGAAGTGCTCACGTGCCGTCCAGCTGATACTTGCGAGGGATCTAGTTCTTTTGAAGAACGCTGCTGATTCTGCTCCATCCTGCATTGCACCATCTTCAGTGGGAGCAGTTTTTGGTTCCTTCCTTGGGCGTGAACACCTCCATTGGGAGATACTATTTCTCCGTATCAGGTATATCCCTCTTCTACTGTTTTTGTTCAGATCTGGTTCGGTTCTTGGTTCAAGATTGATCATTGAAAAATATGATTTTTCTAAAATAGGGAATACGATTCCCAATAGGATGGAGATAAATTTTTGAAATTCACCCATTCTATTCCGCAAGATTTAGGCATCCATACGATGGATATCTCATCCCTTCAAGAGATTCCTTGAAGTGGATAGATGCCATGAGAGCTGAGATGGACTCAATGGAGACCAACGAAGTTTGGCCTCTAGTAGATCCACCCCCTAGGGTGAAAGCAATTGGTTGCAAATGGATCTATAAGAGGAAAAAGGGCCCCAATGGTAAGGTTGAGACCTACAAAGCTCGTCTTGTGGCGAAAGGGTACACTCAGAAAGAGGAAATCAATTATGACTAAATGTTTTCGCCCATGGCCATGCTTAAATCCATTAGGATCCTGCTAGCTGTAGCAACACACCATGACTATGATATTTGGCAAATGGATGTCAAAACTGCGTTCCTGAATGGAAATCTTATTGAAAATATCTACATGCAGCAACCACAAGGGTTCATTGTTGCAGGTCAAGAACACATGGTGTGTAAACTTAATCGATACATATATGAACTTAAGCAAGCTTCTAGGAGTTGGAACATCCGGTTTAACTCTATCGTCAAATAGTTTGACTTTAAGCAGAATCCGGATGAGCCCTGTGTTTATAGGAAGACAATGGGAGATAAGGTTACATTCTTTGTTCTATATGTAGATGGCATTCTACTCATTGGGAATGATGTCGGAATGTTAACTACGATGAAAGTATGGCTTTCACAGCAATTCTCCATGAAAGATCTTGGAGAAGCCTCTTACATCTTGGGACTTCGACTCTATAGAGTTTAAATTGAAGATGATAATAGGATTATCCTAATCTTCTTACATTAACAAGATTGTCAAGAGATACAACATGGAGAACTCTAAGAAAGGAAATGTTCCTTATAGGCATGGAGTCACTCTCTCCAAGGGTATGCCTTCGAAGACTCCCTAGGAGATTGAGGGCATGAGAGAGGTTCCCTATGCCTCAACCGTAGGGATCATCATGTATGCCATGCTGTCACTCGGCTAGACATTGCTCAGGCCATGAGTGTGGTACGAAGATACCGGTCTAACCTGGGACAAGAGCACTAGACTGTTGTGAAAAACATACTAAAATACCTTCGAAAGACAAAAGAGTTTTGTCTGATATTCGATGGTAGTTCACTACAGATCCTAGGGTATACCGGTGCCGACTACCAGTCAGACCTAGATGGTAGAAAGTCTACATCTGGTTGCATCTTTATGATGGGGCCCAGAGTATTAAGAAGAATAGTCCGCGACCCAAGCCAAGCACATTGCCATAAGTGAGGCTACCTAAGGAATGAAGTTGTTCATTCTGGAATTAGGAATTCAGCATATCACCCATTCCATTGTTGTGTAACAACATTGGACCTATGGGAGGATTGTTATTAGAAGGTAGCATCAACGAAGAATGTGGTAAACCCATTGACTAAGTCACTGACCCAGAAAGTGTTTGAGAAACACATGGACTGTTTGGGACTAAGGCTTGGGTTTACTTGAAACTCTGAAACTGAACCATTTTCCAGTTATCCTTGGACCTTGGACTCGACTCGACACAGAAAGTGTTTAAGAAACCCATTGACTAAGTTACACCTGACCCCTAGACTCGACTATGGTATTGCACTAGGTGTCAGATTGGGCTGCCTTTGATCTGTCAATCAGTGAGATCCTTAGAAATGGTCAAAACCTGGGTATGTTTGGGTAGTCTGAGAATTCATCTTAGTGGGTGATCATAGTGACAGAATTAACCCCTTTGTCGGACAAAGTGAATAATCGGGGAATGCACTCTCTCTGATAGAAACCTAAACTGCCGACAGTTGATTTCAAATTGTTAAGATTTGTTTTGCAAAATATATTTATATAGAGATATACATATATATTATGGTTTCCCAAAATGTTTGCAAAAGGTTTTAATTCCCAGGATCTATGTGAGTAGAGAGTGCAACATTGTACCTTGCAGTCGAGGGAGAGGTCCTCTCTTGTCGAGCAGTGTATGATCATTAAGGGCTGAGAGGTTAAGTGTAAGACCATTTAGGGATAATAAACCTGATGGGCTAGTCTCACATAAGTCCATAGTCCTTGGGCCTTCATAAGGTGCCTGGACTTAGGGTCCATTTAGTGTAAATGTTGGGCCTGTTAAGAGCCCATGTTGATGGGCTTAGGGGTTCACTATCTTCAACAGCGAATTCGGCCAGGCCTTGTAACAGAGGCTAGGCTAAACCATGGCTTTTGTGGAGATCAATGCTAGGGTCCCACACCATATGAGGAGAACCAAACTAGCCAGCATTTAAAGGGAAAGTGAGCTATGAGACTAAATGGGCCTAAAGCCCATTTTGAACTGAGCTTAAGTGATTTAATTAAATCGGCAAATTCTGATTTATAATCTAATTAGTAATAGCTAAAAGAAAAGATAAGTCTTATTCATTTAAGAGTCCAAATCCAAATAAAGATTTTGATCAAAGAACTCTTTCCTAATTGGATTAGGAAGTTGATCCAAAGAAGGTTATAAATAGGAGGGCGAATTCTTCTTAAAGAAGAAATTCTTTCTACAATCTTTTTCTCCCTCTGCTCTTGCTGCCCTACCTAGTTTGATCACCACCTCCTGGAGTGATCAAGAATAGTTCTTGATATTTTTTCTTGGTAGAAGAAACAATATGAAGTCGTGCCCACATACTCCCTACTCGATTCTTGGTGAAGAACCCCTTTGCTAATCCTGCCTCAACATAGGTTGTGTCATCTTCAATGGAGGCGGGTTTTGGTGACCACTTTGGGTGTGAACACCTACATTGGGAGTAGCTTTTGCATGGATTCCATATCAGGTATTCCTCTTCCTCTTTTGGTTTCAAATTTGGTCATGTTTGTTTCAAGAACGTACCTTGAAAATGCAGTTTTCTAAATTTGGGAATTAGATTCCCGGAAGGGAGAAAGAAAATTTTTGAAATTTCTCCCAACCTCCCTGCAAGGTTCAACCATCCATATGATGGATCTCCCTTCCCTTCCCTAATCTCTATATACATGATAATTAACTCTCAGTTGAACATCATTTATTTTTCCCACGCGTGTGCGATGCAAATGCGCTCTCTTAAGAGTGCAATGACATTTTGTCACCTCAATATGCAATGAAGCTTTACCGGCTTGCACACAGGGGCACTCATTTTTTTAATAACGCAATAATACTCTCAAACAAGGTGACACTTAACCCTTGTGTGATGATACTTAATTCTTTTCACAATTGCGGTGAGTTCTAACTCTCGCGAGTGCGATATTCACTTTTCATATGCGATGAACTCTATCTTTCCCATACGGTAGTACTTAACTTCGGTATGTGCAATGAAGTCTATTATTCTTATGTGACAGTACTTAGTTATGGCATGTGCGATGAAATACATCTCTTCGTCATGCAATAGTACTTAGGTTCAACGCATGCATTAAACTCTTCACACGTGATGACCTTTTATAGGATTTAAGTTTCTTGTGTGCGATGTAGTCTCACTTTGAAAAATATTTAATTTCCTAAACTGTGATATACTCTAACTTTCACAAGCATAGTAAAACTCAATTTCTTCAAATGCAACAAAATTCAATTTCCTCAAGAGGGACAGTATTCAAGTTTCTCGTATGCGATAAAATCCAACCTTTTTACATATAGTTACTTTTTTCAGAAATATTGATATCTAATCGTTGCAACCTCAAACACACTAAGGGGCTTTGGTACAGGGATGCCAATGTGAAAATATTATAGAACCCGCATCTGTAGGACACACAATGCCTGAATAGCTTACTAGCACCACATTCAACCTACTAAGGCCTACCATCATGTGCTCAATCAAGACAGACCCATCAACACTTCTATGTTGCCAAAATTATAGAAGGCTATAAATCAAACAGAAAATTAAGTTACACTATACAAAAGTAAAAACAGATATAGCCTTTCATTAGAAAATCTGAGTAATTTATATGGTATAGAGTTCATATACATTTCACACCATATACCATTTTCTCATACGGGCTATCTCTGCCAAACTCTGCTTCCATGCTTCAAAATCTAACAGCTCCTACTCCACCTCATACTATGATCCTATTTTCCGTTGACGACCGCACTCATCAAGAAGGACGTTTAACTTTTTTGTCTCCTTTGAAAGATCGACTCAACCACCTTGAGGCGTTGGCTAAATCTTTTAGAGATTGCACAAAAAGAAACAGAGACCCCTTGAGACCAGCTTTCCAAAACACGTGGGCCAGCAAAACAACTCGCTTCTCAATCTGGTCAATTTGATGTGTGCGCATGCTATACATTATTTTTATTGCTTTATACATGGTTTTGATGATGAGTTTCAATGGTTTTTACCCTAATTGAGCAAAGTTTCAGGAAACTAGGAGTTTGGGACAGTCTAGGGTGAAGAGAGCGTGAAGACATGTTGATATCGCAGAAAGGGAAGCACTTCAGCCCATCAAGAAGAAAAGCCCAGCCAAAACCCTATGGGAGAACACTTCGGCCCACCAAGGAGAGCAGCCCAATAGTAGTTCGGCCCACCAAGGAGAGCAGCCTAATAGTAGTTCGGCCCACCAAGAACCACAACCCTAAGGGAGGCTCCAAAAGACGGCTGACATTAGAGAATTGAAAGAGGCTGAAAGGAAGAGTATAAAAGAAAAGAAAAAAGGAAATTAGGGTTCAGACCCCTGAAGGCAAAATCCAAGAGGAGAAGACTAGAGAAGGAGAGAAGGCTGTTGAATGTGAATTGAAGAGAAGATCGAAGATTGATGCAGAAATCCTAGGTTGTCTTTTTCTTTGATTCTGCGAATTCGGTAACCTAGATTCAATTAGGGTTTCATGGTTTTTCTTTGTTGAATCTTTCCTTCTTTCTGTTCTTTGAATCAAGATGGATGTTAATTCAGATTTGTAATTAAAAATTTAAGCAGATCCAATTGATTGTGATTCATTCTTGGGATTTTTTTATTAGGGTTTTCGATTAATAGAGTAATCTTGGCAGAATTATTCTTGTTTCTTAGATTGCTTGAATTGCTTGAGAAAGGGTTTAGGTAATCAGGTCAACTGATCAAGAAAATGGATTGAATGCATCTTAGAGATAATATGCATGATTCGTTTGGCATTCATTCAACTAGAATTAATTTCTGTCGAAATCCTTGTTCTTAATGCATCTATGGCGATTAAATTTCTGATAGAGATATAGGAATTGTTGCTCATAGATAGAGTGGGTTGTGCTCGAGAGAGGCTGCTCATACAATTAGGGTTTAGCCAACCCATGACTGAATTCACTTCGGTTGGACCGCTTAATGATTTAATTGCTAAACCGATTCTGCTAGTATTTGCATGCAGTAATTCTTCTCATCATTAAAGGCGGTCTGATCCAAGAATGCTTAGGGTAGTTTGCTAATTAGGAGTTAGGTTTTTCTTTGTTTAATCTTTCGGTTTGTCAGATAACAAAAGGCTGATTCAGTACTAGTAGTTGTTGGATTAATCCCTGTGGAAACAATACTCTACTCATCATCATATTACTTGATTGGCTAGTGCACTTGCTAGTGTCTTCTAAACGCACCAAGTTTTTGGCGCCGCTGCCGGGGATTATCACAACAATATTAGGAACCTTCTACTATTGTTAATCTGATTTTGTGCAATATGTTCATGATATGTGTATATTAGTATCTTTATGACTTTGACTTGTACAGTTTATGACACGTAGAAGTGAAAAGGAGAGCATCACCTACGATCCAGAGATTGAACGAACTCTCCGTTGTCGCATTAGAGCTTCTAGGCAAGAGAAAGCTGAAAGTACAAAGATGGCCAAGCAAAGGACTATGATGGACTATGCCAAACCAACCCTCACCGGGGCAGCCTCGAGCATTGTGAGACCAGCAATAGCTGCTAACAACTTCGAGATCAAACCAGCAATCATTTAGATGATCCAGAACACAGTTCAGTTCTGCGGCTTAGCTAATGAAGATCCAAACACTCACATCGCCAACTTCTTGGAGATATGTGACACATTCAAGCACAATGGAGTTAGTGATGATGCGGTGAGGCTTAGATTATTTCCGTTCTCATTGAAGGACAAGGCTAAGATTTGGCTGAACTCTGTACCAGCTGGATCGATCTCTACTTGGGATGAAATGGCTAGCCGCTTCCTATCCAAGTATTTCCCTCCGTCCAAGACTGCAAAGATGCGGAATGATATCACCACCTTCTTTCAACAGGATAGGGAGTCATTGTAGGAGTCATGGGAGCGTTACAAGGAATTACTGAGGAAGGTCCCTCATCATGGACTTCCCGTATGGCTCCAAGTTCAGATGTTCTATAGCGGATTGACCGAAGCAAATAAGAATATTATGGACGCTGCAGCTGGAGGATCCATTAATAACAAGACCCCTGAAGTTGCCCATGCACTCATTGAGGAGATGGCTGCAAACAATTACCAGTGGCATTCTGAAATAGCCCAAGTTAGGAGACAACCCGGTCTTCACAATGTAGACACCTATACAACACTATCTGCACAAATCGGCGCCCTCAGCAAGAAGATAGATGAAATGCAATTGGCAGCCATGCATGTCCAAACCGTAGTCTGTGAATGGTGTGGGGGAGGTCATAAAAGCACTGAATGTCAAGTTGGAAATCAATTCATGCAGTCCCCCAAGCAAGTAGATTTCATAGGGAATTTGCAAAGGCAGCAAGGTAATCAATACCCTCGTGCATTTAACCCCGGATGGAGGAATCACCCCAATTTGTCTTGGTCAAATCAAAATGTGGTGAAACCCTTCCATCAAAATTTCACTCAGCCAGAAAAGAAATTTAATCTAGAGGAGCTGATGACCAAGTTCATAGCAAGTGCGGAAACGAGATTTCAGAACCAAGAGGCATCAATCAAGAACTCGGAAACTCAAGTGGGGCAGTTGGCACAGATGATATCCTCTATAGTCCAAGGCGCTTTACCCAGCAATACCGAAGCAAATCCAAGAGAGCAGGTGCAAGCCATTACTTTGAGAAGTGGTAAGGAGCTGCAAGAGGTGGAGAAGAAAGCAAAGGAAGAAGGTAAGATGGGCGCAACCCTAGAAACCGAAAAGAAAGAGGAAGAGCAGTCTGATTTTAAGAAGGAGACAAGTCAATAGCTGCAAGTACCATTTCCCAATAGGCTTAAGCAACACAAAATGGAAAAGGAATTCGATAAGTTTCTTGAAATTTTCAAGAGTTTACATATTCCTTTTGCAGATGCCTTAGCCCAGATGCCACACTATGCAAATTTCCTGAAGGAAATATTGGCGAACAAAAGGAAACTGGGAGACGTGGCTACAGTTGCACTTAATGAAGAATGCTCAGCAATCCTCCTCAACAAGCTGCCTCAGAAACTGAAAGATCCAGGGAGTTTCACTATTCCTTGCGCTATAGGCAGTTTGAAAATTAACAAGGCTTTGTGTGATTTAGGAGCTAGTATAAATTTGATGCCCTATTCGGTTTTTAAGAAATTATCGTTGGGTGAACCCCAACCCACTAGAGTTGCATTGCAATTAGCCGATAGGTCCATCAAGCATCCTAGGGGAATCATAGAAGATGTGCTTGTTAAGGTTGATAAATTCATTTTTCCAGTAGATTTCATAATGTTAGACATGCAAGAGGACGTTGATGTCCCACTTATCCCAGGGCGACCCTTCCTAGCTACGGGAAAGGCAATAATTGATGTCCAAGAAGGGCAACTCAGCCTTAGGATTCAAGATGAGGAAGTAATTTTTAAAATGTCTGATTCTATGAAACATGCATCTTCTAGTGATGATTCATGTTACATGATAGATGTTATTGATTATGCGGTTGGTGGTTGTTTT
The DNA here is from genome assembly GCF_055504915.1 of Nelumbo nucifera. Classification (NCBI taxonomy): domain Eukaryota; kingdom Viridiplantae; phylum Streptophyta; class Magnoliopsida; order Proteales; family Nelumbonaceae; genus Nelumbo; species Nelumbo nucifera. The sequence continues at coordinate 80,876,994 of NC_142650.1, forward strand.
CAGGTTAACAGGTCGGCCGATCCCCTTGAGCTATGCATACAAGAAGGATAAGCCATAATGGAAGCAAACGAAGAGATGCAAAGCATGGTGGCGTACCTGAATGCCAATCCGCAGTTTCAAGGGAAGGGGTTCATCAAGTTGGAGAGCTTGGACAGACCCTCGATGCCAAAAAGCAAGCATTCAATCGAAGAGCCGCCCACCCTTGAGCTGAAGAAACTCCCACCGCATCTGGAGTATGCCTTCTTAGAAGCACCATTAGCCCTACCAGTGATCATATCAGCAGCCTTGACCCCTTTGCAGAAGGAAAAACTGTTGCGGGTGTTACGGGAACACAAGATAGCTTTGGCTTGGAAGATAGCAAACATCAAGGGTATCAACCCGTCCATATGCACTCACAAAATTCTGATGGAAGATGGAAGAAAGCCCTCGGTTCAGCCCCAAAGACGCCTGAACCCGAACATGAAGGATGTGGTGAAGGCAAAAGTCATCAAGCTATTAGACGGTAGCTCATGGGTATCGTTTATCCGATCTTCGATAGCTCATGGGTGAGCCCCGTACAAGTAGTGCCAAAAAAAGGTGGCATGATTGTGGTACCGAATGCGAAGAATGAACTCATACCGACTAGGATGGTTACCGGGTGGCGAGTGTGCATTGATTACAGAAAATTAAACGAAGCCACATGCAAGGATCATTTCCCTCTACCCTTCATCGATCAAATGCTAGAGAGGCTAGCCGGACATGAGTTCTATTGTTTCTATTGTTTCTTAGATGGGTATTCGGGCTATAATTAGATCCTGATTTCACCGGAAGATCAGGAGAAGACCACCTTCGCATGTCCCTATGGTACCTTTGCTTATAGGAGGATGCCATTCGGTTTATGCAATGCTCCAGCAACATTCCATAGGTGCATGATGGCGATATTTTCTGATATGGTTGAGAAGTTTATGGAGATTTTCATGGACGACTTTTCAGTCTTTGGTTCTTCCTTCGACGCATGTTTACATAACTTGGAAAAGGTACTCAAGCATTGCAAGGAAACCCATCTAGTGATGAACTGGGAGAAATGTCACTTCATGGTGCGAGAAGGTATTGTGCTTGGGCATAAGGTTTCACAGAGAGGGATTGAGGTGGACAAAGCCAAGGTGGAGACAATTGGGAAGTTGCCACCACCAACATCCGTCTGGTCTGTGAAAAGCTTCTTGGGACATGCAGGATTCTACAGATGTTGCCACCACCAACATCGAACAAAAGGATGTGCCATTCGATTTCACAAAGGAATGTCTAGAAGCGTTCACCATCTTGAAGGACAAGCTGATTAATGCCCCGATCATAATAGCATCGGATTGGACACTCACTTTTGAGTTGATGTGCGATGCGAGTGATTCAGCAGTTGGAGTTGTTCTAGGACAAAGAGTGAACAAACATTTTCAGCCAATTTACTATGCTAGCAGGACTTTGAATGGAGCTTAACAGAATTACACCACGATAGCAAAGGAACTACTAGCGGTAATTTTTGCTTTTGATAAATTTTGTTCATATCTGATTTTGTCCAAGGTCATTGTGTATACAAATCACTCAGCACTCAGACATCTACTTGCAAAGAATGATGCAAAGCCAAGGCTGATCAGGTGGATCCTGTTGCTACAAGAGTTTGATGTTGAAATCCGTGACAAAAAGGGTACCAAGAACCTAGCCACAGATCATCTTTCCCGATTAGAGAATGCAAATTTGGAAGGGAAGATAACTAGCACCCTTCGAGATGAGTTTCCGGATGAGCAGCTCTATTCCATTCAGGTAGATACATCCCCTTGGTATGCTGATTTTGCAAATTATCTTGCTGGAAACGTTCTCCCTCCTAACCTTTCATATCAGCAGAGGAAGATATTCTTCTCTGATGTGAAACACTATTTGTGGGAGAACCCCTTTCTGTATAAACTTTGTGCAGATCAGATCATTCGGAGGTGTGTCCCCGACGAGGAGATGGAGTCGGTACTCCGATATTGCCATGATCGAGAAGCAGGAGGCCATTTTGGAGCCAACCGCACTGCAGTCAAGGTGTTACAATCAGGTTTCTATTGGCCCACCTTGTTCAAGGATGCTCACAGGTATGTGTCCACATGTGACCAATGCTAGAGGACAGGTAACATCTCTCAACAGAATGAAATGCCTCTCACTAATACATATATCTGTGAAATCTTTGATGTATGGGGTATTGACTTCATGGGATCCTTCCCAAATTCTTTTTGAAATAAATACATCCTAGTTGCTGTTGACTATGTGTCCAAATGGGTGGAAGCCATGGATTTACCCACAAATGATTCTAGGAGAGTAGTGCATTTCCTCAAAAAGTTATTCACTCGATTCAGCACTCCTTGCGCCATAATTAGTGATAGGGGAACTCATTTCTCCAACACCCAATTTTAGCGGTTGATGCGAAAATATGGTGTCACGCATAAATTAGCAACCCCATATCACCCTCAAACCAGTGGCCAAGTCGAATTAGCTAATAGGGAACTAAAAAGAATTTTAGAGAAGACGGTAGACTCGTCTAGGAAGGACTGGTCAGTCAAGCTAGATGATGCATTGTGGGCATATAGGACTGCATACAAAACACCCATCGGCATGTTCCCATATAGGTTGGTCTTTGGAAAACCATGTCATTTACCTATTGAACTTGAGCATAAGGCATATTGGGCCCTGAAGCTATTAAATTTTGACTTGCAGGCCGCAGTTGAACAGAGACGAATCCAACTAAATGAGATGGATGAATTCAGACTTCCATGTGGGACATCAAATATTATTGTATAATTCACGCCTCCGGTTGTTCCCAGGCAAGCTAAAATTGAGGTGGTCTGGACCTTTCACCATATCACAAGTTTTCCCTCATGGAGCTGTAGAGGTGACACACCCGACACAAGGCACATTTAAGGTTAATGGTCAGTGCCTCAAACCATATATAGTGGATGGAACGGTGCCTACCCCATCAACTGTATACCTAGATGATCGTTGATGCCATTGGAATGTCGAGCTTCAGACAGAAAACAAGCGCTTATTGGGAGGAAACCCAATGCTGATGAGTAGTTTTTTTTTTATTTATTTGTTTTTCTGTTTTTTTTTCATATCATTCAAGTTTTTAGGGTGTTAATTTTGTAGATTGTTGATCACTCCTAGTGTTTCTCATTCTCTCCTCCTAGTTTCTTTTGATCCTTAGCAGCTAGAGGGTCCAATGAAGGAGCCATTCCAGATTTCAGAATGCTCTTCAGGGAAGTTCTCTAAACCCCTTCAAATGCTTGAAGTCCCATTGCTCACATTGCTGAATTCATCTTCACACTCTATCTATATGAACATTGAGGACAATGTTCATGATAAGTGTGGGGGAGGATATAGCTATACACCTCAATCACCCCAATACATAAATACATTGATAGGCTGCATGAATTGGAAATTCCCTCAATATTATTGTTGTCTATAAGGTGAATTCCAAGAGGGAATACGATGAAGTCAAAGGAAATCACTATAATTGCTAGAATTTGTTCTTGTGAAGTATCCAATTTTATCACAATACATGAGGATGAGGAAGTCGAATAGGACTTTCATCATGACCAGCACTAACTCTACTCATGTGTATAGTGCACTTGATTGAAATCTTAATGATCATTCGAGCTATTAGTGCATCATGGACTGTTAATGCATGAACTTCAACAATTGATTCAAAAAACAAAGAAGAGAAAAGAGAAGAAGAAAGGACAAAGTCTGAATTACTCCGCTGTCATAAATTGAATAGTAAGACTAGCAGTTTATGGTATGAGTTCAGTCCCAACTCCGCTATCTCAAGTTGAATAGAAAAACTAGCAACTTAGAATATGAGTATTGTTATCTGCCTCTAGCCTGTGACCCGTGTGAGATGGAGTATAAAATGCACTCACACAAAAAAAAAACATTTAAATATTTTAGTGACGGCTGAGGTTCAAGGGGACAAAAATATAGTTGGAAGTTCAATTTAGTGCATTGACAGGATTTGAGACCATGCTCGAGGTGATGGTTAATTATGGCAGTCAAGGAGCTGTTATACATATTGAACGGACTTGAGTGCTGGAGCATGAAGAATCTCATGTTCTTCCTTTCCTTTGTTCTTATGTATGTGGTAAGAGTGGCCAATCAAGGGGATGAATCAAAATGTTTATGCAGGATTCCCGACCACTTAATGCATTCTCATCCTAAAATTCATTCGGTAGATGGTAATAATCTAGGGAATGATCAGTTTATGGGTAATATCTTTGCATGAGGACAAGCAAAAGCTTAAGTTTGGGGGTGTTTGATGTGTGCGCATGCTACACATTATTTTTATTGCTTTATAAATGGTTTTGATGATGAGTTTCAATGGTTTTTACCCTAATTGAGCAGAATTTCAGGAAACTAGGAGTTTCAGACAGTCTAGGGTGAAGAGAGCGTGAAGACATGTTGATATGGCGAAAAGGGAAGCACTTCGGCCCATCAAGAAGAAAGGCTCAGCCAAAACCCTATGGGAGAACACTTCGGCCCACCAAGGAGAGCAGCCCAACAGCAGTTCGGCCCACCAAGAACACCAGCCCAATCGCAGCCCTAAGGGTGGCTCCAAAAGGCGGCTGACTTTAGAGAATTGAAAGAGGCTGAAAGGAAGAGTATAAAAGAGAAGAAAAAAAGGAAATTAGGGTTCAGACCCCTGAAGACAAAATTCAATAGGAGAAGTGTTGGAGAAGGAGAGAAGGTTGTTGAATACGAATTGAAGAGAAGATCGAAGATTGATGTAGAAATCCTAGGTTGTCTTCTTCTTTGATTCTGCGAATTCAGTAACCTAGATTCAATTAGGGTTTCATGGTCTTTGTTGAATCTTTCCTTCTTTCTATTCTTTGAATCAAGATGGGTGTTAATTCAGATTTGTAATTAAAAATTTAAGCAGATCCGATTGATTGTGATTCATTCTTGGGATTTCTTGATTTGGGTTTTCGATTAATAGAGTAATCTTGGCCGAATTATTCTTGTTTCTTAGATTGCTTGAATTGCTTGAGAAAGGGTTTAGGTAATCAGGTCAACTGATCAAGAAAATGGATTGAATGCATCTTAGAGATAATATGCATGATTTGTGTGGCATTCATTCAACTAGAATTAATTTCTGTCGAAATCCTTGTTCTTAATGCATCTATCGCGATTAAATTTCTGATAGAGATATAGGAATTGTTGCTCATAGATAGAGTGGGCTGTGTTCAAGAGAGGCTGCTCATACAATTAGGGTTTAGCCAATCCATGACTGAATTCACTTCGGTTGGACAGCTTAATGATTTAATTGCTAAACCGATTCTGCTAGTATTTGCATGCAGTAATTCTTCTCATCATTAAAGGCGGTCTGATCCGAGAATGCTTAGGGTAGTTTGCTAATTAGGAGTTAGGTTTTTCTTTGTTTAATCTTTTGGTTTGTCAGATAACAAAAGGTTGATTCAATACTAGTAGTTGTTGGATTAATCCCTGTGGGAACGATACTCTACTCATCATTATATTACTTGATCGGCTAGTGCACTTGCTAGTGTCTTCTAAGCGCACCACGATTGTATTCAATGACGTCCCTATAACTACTGGCGGGATATCACCAGACGGAAACCGAAACTTTTGTATAATGACAAAAGCGGCCATTGCTACGAAACTTGATACAAAATACTTCTTGATGAAGGGTGATTTGGCCCGACCTCGTAGCACGGGTACACGTGGGTGTGACCTTGCTCAAGCGATGACTCAGCGTGACAGCACAGCAAGCGTAGCCGCAACTCGGAGGGAAGGTCCCACCGAGTTCAGCCTGGAAACTCGGCAGGATAGGCTACTCGCCGGGAGCCGCCTGGCCTGCACCTCCTCCCCGAGGCTAAGGCACCCCAAGCTGCCTCTGAGCTCGGGGCCCCCTGACCTTTCCTAATACCCGAGCTCCTCCTAGTGAACCTCAGGCCACTCCCAGACAGGAACACCCTGATCCGCCTCTAGGTACCCCAAGGTGAAGACACCTTGGGCCAGACAACTCGGCATAACTTTCCACAGGCAGCTCACCGCTTGCGGGATAGCCCGGCACAGGGTAACTCGCGAAAGAGCAGTTCGGCATATCGCAGGAAGATCTCTTGCCCGACCACCGTACCCGACAAATCTGGGGACAACAACCACGTCCCTCGTCAGATAGTGTCATGCCTATCACCTTTAGAGGGTGCCTTACACCTGACAGGCACGTACCTTGCAATGACAGCCCCACGCTTTCCGTCTCAGCCCTGCCTATTACGGCTGCGGCAGGCTGACAGTGGCGGTTACACCTGCCCTGTCAGAGGCCAGTGCGCCTGATGCAACGAAATTCTATTATAAGGAGCCTACTCTCAAAGAACATAGGTAACTTCCATCACTCACGCTATCTACACTCTTAGCCTTGATCCTCTCCTTGCTTCTTCCACTGAATACTAACTTAAGCATCAGAGTGTTCCCATCGGGCAAGCCCCCGGGGATTCTTCTTCTTCTCCATCTCAGGTACCTTTCAAGAGCCACACAAGTGCCAGTTAGGAGTGACCGGATCATGCCGCATCATTTGGCGTCGTCTATGGGAACCACTTCTAAAAGCCTTCCTCTAAACCTTCACAGTTTTTTCTTCTCTGAAAACTCAGCACTCATGGCTTCTTTGAGCAACGTCGGGCGTAGCATGGAGATGGATAACGCCAGGGAACAAGCTCAGGTTCCCACGGTCTGCATTGGGCAGTTCACCATTCCCTCCTCTGTTGAAATGACCTTTGCTGAATTGACTGTCATCCCTCTAGCGACTAGCCAGAACCAGCTCGACGATTTGATGCAGTGCATGCGAGCCATGCAAGCCCAAGTGCAGCAGCTCCAGCAACACCAGCTTTACCAGCAACAAGTGTTGCACCACGTCTCCCAGTACCACTACCAGCAGCAATTCCCTCAGCTGCCTCAGCCTTAGCTCCCTCCTTGGCACCCAGCCTCATAGCGAGCTAGGTCTCGCCACCAGGATGAACGCCCTTCTCGCCAAGGAGAAGCCTCCCAAAACCCCCCTAAGAGCCATGCCTCTTCCTGCGGCAAACAAGAAAGACCGGCCACCCCGGTCTTACCGCGGGCGGTCAGGTCGGGAGGACCCCAGCTCGCTAGTTCTACATCACCTCGGCAGTCAAAGTTCGAAACCCTGCTTCTGGAGAACCGGTTTGAGATCCTAGTTGCAGACTCCAAGCAGGATCCCTCTGTCTGCAGCCATCACCAGCGGCCCGAGCTACTTCCTGCACAAACCATTCCTGACAGCACGGAGGTGAGCAACACAAGTGCGGAGCCCGCCAAGAAGCAGAGACGCCGCCCCCGAGCTCGCCGATCTGCCACCTACAACCTACCCGAGCTCATAGGTAGAGAAGAGGTAAGCTTGGGTGAAGTTAAGGCTCCCCTCCTTTCAGTTCCATCCCCCCTGTCTCCCGAGCTCCTAGCTGTTCCAATGCCTAAGGACTTCAAGCTCCCCCCTCTCGACAAGTACGACAGGTCGTTTGACCCAAATGATCATGTAGACGCCTTCTAGTCACAGATGCACCTGGCGAGAGACAGTGAGTCATGCATGTGCGTGGCCTTCTCCACCACTTTCAAAGGAGTGGCCCGCACATGGTACCGAAACCTAGCACCCGGATCGATAAGAAGTTGGGCGCAGTTCGCGCAAGCCTTCACATCCCACTTCGTCACCAGTAAGCGGTGCATGCAAACTAAAGAAAGCCTCCTCAACATAGTACAGAGAGAGGGAGAGTCCATCCGGGGCTATATCAAGCGGTTCAACGATGCATGCATGCAGATACTGTGCCTAGACCCCGCTGTGCGCCTTGCAGTAGCCAAGAAGGCATGACGCATAAAGAGTTCAAATGGCACATGGTCGTCAACCAACCGTCGACCATAACCGAATTCCTTAAGCTCACTGACAGATTTATAGCCACGGAGGAAGAGATCAACCAAAAGGGCGATGGCGCACCCGAGAAGAGGAAGAGAAAAGGAGAGCCTTCCAGCCAAAGGGACAGCCAAAAGAAAAAAGGATGCAGCTTGGGGGGCAAAGTCGGGTCAGTCGTTCTGAGTCCCTGTAGCGGACCGAATTCCTTAAGCTCGCTGACAGATTTATAGCCACGGAGGAAGAGATCAACCAAAAGGGCGAGGGCGCACCCGAGAAGAGGAAGAGAAAAGGAGAGCCTTCCAGTCAAAGGGACAGCCAAAAGAAAAAAGGATGCAGCTTGGGTGGCAAAGTCGGGTCAGTCGTTCCGAGTCCCTGTAGCGGACCGAACTGATTACACCCCACTGAACGCGAAGCGGGCCGAAATCCTGAGGGCAATCAAGGACGCCCCGTATGTGAAGTGGCCACCCCGCCTGAGGGGGAATCCCAATGAGAGAAATAAGAACTTGTACTGTAGTTTTCACAGAGATCACGATCACAGTACCGAAATCTGTAAGAACCTCTGCGACGAGATAGAGGAGCTCATCCGTCACGGATATTTAAGGAATTTTGTACAAAATAATAACAATAATAATAATAAGACAGGTCGGCAAGGGAAGCACGGTAAGGATGCTCCCGAGTCTAGCAGCAAGCCGGCCGAACAGTCACAGAGGCAGCCTCCGAAAGAGAGGCCGGTTCGGGGCACCATCCACTTGATAGTGAGAGGCTCGATCGTTGCGGGTTGTACCTCAGCAGCAGCTCGGACGTCAGTTCGCAACGCTGTCAGGGAAGAGAAAAATCATCCGAAGCGGCCGAAGACAGAAGAATCAATCTTCTTCACGGAGGACGAAGTGCGAGGGGTCCACTACCCTCACGACGACGTGCTTGTCATAAAGCTAAGGATCAATGACTTCGAGGTCAGGCGTTTCCTCGTTGACTCAGGTAGCACGGCAGATATTCTCTTCAAAGTCGCTTTCCACCAGCTTCAGTTGCAGGGAAGTGACTTGAGGCCTGCGAACACTCCTTTGGTGGGCTTCAGCGGAGAAGAGGTCAGGCCCCTTGGGAAAGTGACAGTACCTGTAGAAGTCGGCACATAGCCCTGCGTAGTCAGACTCAACCACGACTTCCTGGTGGTCGCGACCCCCTCCCCATACAATGCCATAATAGGTTGGTCGATCACCCATGTCCTATGGGCGGTGGTCTCCACTTATCATTTGGTAATGAAGTTCCCTACAGACTTTGGTGTGGGGGTAGCGTGTGGCGACCAGCTCGAGTCCCGCAAGTGTTATGTTGCCTATTCGGGCTATAACCAAATCAAGATGGACCCGGTAGACGAAGAAAAGACTGCCTTCATCACAGAATTCAGTCTATATTGTTACAAGGTTTTGCCCTTCGGGTTGAAAAACACTAGGGCAACCTTTCAAAGGCTTGTAAATAAATTGTTTGAGCCATTAAATGGCAGAAAAGTAGAATGTTATGTAGACGACATGGTCGTCAAAACTCAATTCTCACACGAATTAATACAAGACTTGCATTCTGTTTTTCAAATTCTGAGACAGTTTAACATGAAGTTGAATCCAAACAAGTGTGTCTTCGGTGTTACCTCGGGTAAATTCCTAGGATACATCGTTAACCGGCGCGGCATTGAGGCCAACCCGGATAAGATTAAGGCCATCTTAGATATGATACCACCCCGAAAGTTGATTGAGGTTCAGAGGTTGAATGGCCGCGTAGCCGCCCTGAGCCGCTTTATGTCCAAGTCGGTGGACCGCTGTCTGCCATTCTTTAAGGCGATTAAGAGCAAAGGGTTCGAATGGACCCAAGACTGCCAGCTCGCATTTGACAAGCTCAAGAAATACCTTGCTAGTGTGTCGATCTTAACTCGGCCCGAGGAGGGCGACGTTCTAGAACTGTACCTCTCGGCAAGCAACGAACTCGTTAGTTTGGTACTAATAAAGGAAGTAGATCGGGTCCAACGACCCATCTATTATGTTAGTAAAGTATTGCAGGGAGTAGAGACGAGATATCCAGAGATAGAGAAGCTAGCATACGCACTAGTAATCGCAGCTCGGAAGCTCCGCCCATACTTCTAGGCTCATACTGTTATCGTCCTCACCGACAAACCTCTGAGGCAAGTCTTACTTCAGCCCGAGGTTTCTGGTCGATTGACGAAGTGGGCCATTGAGCTCAGCGAGTACGACCTCTAGTACAAACCGCGAACTGCTATTAAGGCCTAAGCCATAGCATATTTCATCGCCGAGTGCACATTCAGCTACGAAGTCGCCAGGCCGGTTGAGCACGAGGTCCTCAGTTCGAGTGAGCCCGAAGCTCCCAGGCCGGTTGAGTCTGAGCCCCGTGAGGTAGCAGCTGGTGTGCATCTCTCCTAGTTAGGCCAAGCGCGAACTGGGATGAGGAGCCTTGGATCCTTCACGTAGATGGCTCCTCGAACCAACAAGGCAGCAGAGCTGGAATAGTTCTGCATGGCCCAAGTGGCACGAAATTTGAGTACGCGCTATGCTTCGAGTTCGCGGCATCCAACAATGAAGCGGAATACGAGGCATTGATAGTTGGACTAGCCTTGGCCAGAGAAGTAAAAGCCAAGCATATCGTTATCTGCAGCGACTCCCAGCTCGTGTTCAACCAGGTCACTGGCGAATACGAAGCTCACAAGCCAACCATGGTCGCCTACTTAGCCAAACTCAGAGAGGCCCTGCTCAACTTCCAGTCACAATTCATCAGGCAAATCCCGAGGTTGGAGAATGCTGAGGCCGACGCCTTGTCCAGGTTAGCTAGCACCAGCGATATCACCATGACAACCATGTACATAGAGGACCTACCTCGGCCTAGCATTCTCGGGGGGGCAGAGGAGGTCGCTCCTGTCGTTCAGGCAGAGCCGAGCTGGATTGACCCGCTCACGAGCTTCTTGCTACATGGGACCCTCCCTGCAAATTGTAATGCGGCCAGAAGGGTGCGCCAAGCAGCCAAATACGTCATAATAGACGAACAGCTTGAAAGAATGGTAGGATCCATCTAATGGACGCCAATAAGGTTGCGAAATGGGTGGGCGAATTTCAAAAATTTTCCTACCTTCTTCCAACTGGGAATCATATTCCCTAAATTTAGAATACTATATTCAAGGATCTTACTTGAACCATAATCGAACCAGATCTGAACCAAAAAAATAGAAGGGAGGAATATACCTGATCTAGAGAAGCAGTATCTCCCAAAGTTGGTGTTCACGCCCAAAGAAGAAACCAAGATCCGCTCCTGCTGAAGATGACACAGCTGTGGATGGAACGGAACCAGCAGGGTGCGTCCTACACACTGGATCCTTCGCAAGAATCCTCTGGAAACTCTGAACACTGAATCTTTCTCAGTCTTTTTCGCAAGACTAATGCCAAGAACTGGTTTCTTGACTCCCTATTGCTGCAAAGATCAAATCTTGCAAGAGGGAATGGCGGTGGCTGGAGGATAACTCCTGGGACGAAGAGGGCTGAACTGGTTCTTTTCTCTCTGGTGTCTGTATGAAATCTAATCTCAATTCGTAGGGAGTTTTCTTTTTTTCTTATCAGGAGGTTACCAGATTCAAATCTGTTTTGAATTTGGTCTCCCAGAGTGGATAAGGTTAAAGGCCCTATCCTTTTACTAACATTAATCTCAGATTCGCCCCATACATGGGTGATCATATCAGCCCAGCTCGAAATGGGCTTTTGGCCCATTAAGTGTTTAGTGCTTAATTAGTTTCCAATTTGCTACCCAATTGGGCTTCTTCGTATGGCGTGGAACCCAAGCATTGATCTACACACCAGCCACATGGGTTCGGCCTAGCCTTTATTACAAGGCCCAGCCGAATTCACTGAAAAACTCAGTGAACCCCTGAGTCCATCACATGGACCCTATGGGCCCAACACTTACATTAAGTGGTCCCTAGGCCAAGCCATCTTATAAAAACCCAGGGACTGTGGGCAGGTGCAAGATTAGCCCATCAGGTATTATCCTAAATGGTCTTACACTTAACCTCTCAGCCCATAATGATCAAGCACTGCCTGACAAGAGAGGACCTCTCCCTCGGCTGCAAGGAACAGTGCCGCATTCTCCACTCACATGGATCCCGGGAATTAAAACCATTTGCAAACATTTCGAAACCGTACATATATATATATATATAAATATATTAATTTTGCAAAACAAAATTCCAACGATTGAAATCAACTGCCGGCAGTTTGGTTTCCATCAGAGAGAGTGCATTCCCGATCATTACCTTTGTCCGACAAAGGGGCTAATCCTGTCACTATGATCACCCACTTAGATGAATTCTCAGACTGTCCCAACATACCCAGGTTTTGATCCCCATCTAAGGATCTCACTGATCGGCATATCAAAGACAGCCCGATCCGACACCTAGTGAAGTGTCATAATCGAGTGTAGGGGTCAGGTGTAACTTTCCAATTTTGCCCATCTATCTCCAAGGTCCATGGCAATACTGGAAATCTGGTCTGGTTCAAGGATTCGAGTAATCCCATACTGCATGTGCCTTGGGTCTTACCCTGGTGGTTGAGACAGGCCATCCCAACACTTGGTGGCACACCAGTATCAGCCTTGGCAGGATAAATCTCCCCAGACTTATCCAATGGCTGTGAACATTTAAAACTAACACGAGTCTCTATAAGTGTCCAGTTTTAGGGTCTTACACAGAATTGTACCAAACAACATGAATCAAACATGCACTTTATTTATTTCCACTAAATAACAAAAGTACATCAAATCGGATTGAAGCTAAGAGCATACAAAACTGTCTAACAGCTTCCACTTGCACATAGGTCCAATCTGGTACAAGCCGGAGTCCCATACTTTCCACGTGTTTCTCAAACACCTTCTGTGTCAATGGCTTGGTCAATGGGTCTGCCACATTATCCGCTGATGCTACCTTCTGAATTAGGATGTCCCCTCTACCAACGATCTCCCGTAGTACGTGGTACTTCCTCTCGATGTGCTTTGACTTTGAGTGGGCCCGACGCTCTTTAGCCTGGGCGATCGCTCCATTGTTGATGCACAACAACGGGATGGGTGATGTGCTGGACGGAACCGCTCCCAATTCGTGTATGAATTTCTTCATCCATACGGCTTCCTTGGCAGCTTCACTTGCGGCAATGTACTCGGCCTCGGTTGTGGAATCTGCAGTGGACCCCTGTTTGTTGCTTTTCCAGCAAACAGCACACGATCCTATCGTGAAAACATACCCTGATGTAGACTTTCTATCATCTGGATCCGACTGGAAATCGGCATCGGTATATCATAGAACATGCAGTGAACTACCATCGAATACCAAACAAAACTCTTTTGTCCTTCAAAGGTATTTGAGTATGTTCTTCACAGCAGTCCAATGCTCCTGCCCTGGGTTGGCCTGGAATCTGCTTACCACACTCATTACCTGAGCAATGTCCGGGCGAGTGCACAGCATGACATACATGATGCTCCCTATGGCTGAGGCATAGGGAACGTCTCTCATGCCCTCAATCTCCTCAGAAGTCTTGGGAGACATCTTCTTGGAGAGAGTGACTCCGTGCCTGAAAGGAACATTTCCTTTCTTGGAGTTATCCATGCTGTATCTTTTGACAATTTTGTCAATATAAGCAGCCTGGGATAATCCAATTATCCGCTTCGATCTATCTCTATAGAGTCGAAGACCCAGTATATATGAAGCTTCTCCAAGATCTTTCATGGAGAACTACTGTGACAGCCATACTTTGACCGAAGTCAACATTCCTACATCATTCCAAATGAGTAAGATATCGTCCACATACAACACCAAAAAGGTGATCTTATCCCCACTGGACTTCCTGTAAACACAGGGCTCATCCGGATTCTGCTCAAAGTCAAACATTTTGACGGCTGAATCAAAACGGATGTTCCAACTCCTAGAAGCCTGCTTAAGTCCATATATAGATCTATTGAGTTTACATACCATGTGTTCTTGACTAGTAGAATTGAAGCCTTGTGGCTGCTGCATGTAGATATCTTCATTAAGATCTCCATTCAGGAATGCGGTTTTGACATCCATCTGCCAAATCTCGTAGTCATGGTACGCTACTATAGCTAGCAGGATCCTAATGCATTTAAGCAGGGCCCCGGGCGAAAAGGTTTCCTCATAATCGATGCCTTCTTTCTGAGTATACCCTTTCGCCACCAAACGAGCTTTGTCGGTCTCAATCCTACCATCGGGGCCCTTCTTCCTCTTATAGATCCATTTGCAACCAATTGCTTTTACCCCGGAGGGCGGATCTACTAGAGTCCAGACTCCATTGGTCTCCATTGAGTCCATCTCAGCTCTCATGGCCTCCACCCACTTCTGGGAATCTATGTCTAACATAGCTTCCGCATAAGTTACGGGATCTTCCTCACTAGTCAAGGCTTCCACCAGGTAACTATCCTGGTCATAACCATATCGGACTGGTGGTCTGGATACCCGGGTGGACCTTCTAGGTTGGTCACTACCTGGAACTTGTGGGACATCTCCCACTGCTCCTGAGCTCTCCTCATCAAGAACTATTTCATGACGATGGGTGTTCAGGATGTATTCGGTTTCTAAGAATTGAGCGTTTCGACTGCAGAACACTTTCTACTCACTTGGGTCATAGAATAGATAACCCACCGAATCTTTTGGGTAGCCTATAAACAGGCAACGACTGGTTTTGGATTCCAACTTGTCCGCACTTATTCTTTTAACGTGTGCAGGACAACCCCAAATCTTCAAGTGTCTTACACTTGGCTTCCTTCCGGTCCAAAGTTCATATGGAGTTTTCGGTACTGATTTGGTTAGAACCCGATTCAGCACGTAGATAGCAGTCTCTAATGCGTATCCCCAAAAGGATGTGGGTAATTCTGAGCGTATGAGAAGTGACCGGACCATGTCCAACAAGGTCCTATTCCTCCTCTCTGAAACACCGTTGAGTTGAGGTGTAGCAGGAGGAGCTAGTTGTGACACTATCCCATTGTCCTTCAAGAAGTCCCTGAATTCGTCAGAGAGATACTCGCCACCTCGATCCGATCGAAGGGCCTTAACTTCTCTCCCTAACTGTTTCTCGACTTCCTATCTGAACTCTTTGAACTTTTCAAAAGATTCAGACTTATGTCTCATTAGGTACACGTAACCATATCGTGAAAAATCATCTGTAAAGGTGATGAAATACACGTGTTGATTTCGTGTCCTAACACTCAGGGGACCACATACATCAGTATGTATTAGGTCAAGTGTGCCAGCAGATCTTTCAGGCTTACTGTCAAATGGCCGCTTAGTCATCTTGCCTTGTAGGCAAGTTTCACAAGTGGGAAGATTTTCTACGGTTAGAAAATCCAAAGGGCCATCCTTTACCAGCCTTGTGATTCGATCAACATCGATATGGCCAAGTCGGTAATGCCAGAGGCATGTGGGATTTAATGTATCACGATTCCTTTTCTTGGGATTTTCGACCGACATAGTTTTGGTTAAGTTAGTTTCCAAAGAAGGATGTAGAACATAGAGACCGTTCTCCAGTTCCCCGCATGCGATGAATTTGTTATTCCATTTAATACTAATCATATTACTAAAATAAACAGTATATTCATCAGCACACAGTTTAGAAACAAAAATTAAATTTCTTCTCAAGTTCTGTACATACAGACAATCTTTAAGTACAAGTACTCCTTCTCTAAAAACTAATTCTATGGTTCCTATCGCCGCAGCTGCAACACTTGTAGTCGTTCCCAAGAATAGTGTCACTTCGCCTTCACTCAATCTTCTGCTAACTTTGAACCCTTGCAGTGAGTTACACGCATGAATTGAAGCCCCGGAGTCAACACACCAGGACACAGAAGTAACTAACATATTAGTTTCTATGACACAAGTTTCGATGTTACATTTCTTAGATTCCAGGTAGGCAAGACAGTTCCTCTTCTAGTGGCCAATCTGCTTGCAGAAGTGACAGACATCAGATGTCTTGTTCTTCTTCTGCTTCTTAGGCTTGGCAGTTTTCTTTTGGGGCTTCTTTGCCTTTCTCTTTTTTTTGCCCGATTTGTTAGCTTCAGCAAGCATAACCACAAGCTCATCCTTCTTGAGTAGACCCTCGGCCCTCTGCAACATATTAAAGAGTTTCTGGACGCTGACATTTAGCTTATTCATGTTGTAGTTCATTGTGAACGCAATGAAGGAAGAGGGTAAAGAATTTAGGATGGCATCCACTTGTGTGCCAAGATCTAGCCCGGATCCAAGAGCTTCTAGTTTGTTAATGTATCCCATCATCCGAAGACAATGGTCATGAATTTTCTGCCCCTTGGACATCTGCGCGGTCATGAACAATTTCAGGACCTTCTGTCGAGTAGAACGGTTCTGCTCTTCATATATTGTCTTTAGACTGTCCAATATGTCCTTGGCTAGTTCGATCTGATCAAACTGCCTCTGTATTGAGTTGTCTAATGAGGCAATGACAAAGCAGCGGACTAGGGAGTTCTTGTCCTCCCAATCTTGGTAATCCCTCCTACGGGCCTCAAAAGCCCTATCACCCGGATGCTCCGGGGCAGGATTTTTCACTACCTTATCTAATTTTTCGGAAGTTAGGACCAGCATAAGATTTCTGTACCAGTCGGCATAGTTTGGGCCCTTAAGCTTGTTATCATCTAAAAGCTTTGCGAATTGACCGTTTGCCATTTTCTGATAAAATAGCAAAGACGTTAGTCCACAACCTTAGATTGATTCATGTTACTTACATAGACATGACTTTTAATCTATGTTCCATTCCCATTTGTTCATCTCTGAGATTTCCCTCCTTTCTCAGCGACGAAGACGACGAAATGTCTCTGGAAATGTGGGAAATCACATGGGGTGCGTGAAACCAACTGTTTCAGCTGCATAACCCCACCACCTTTCTGTGACAGATCATATCCACTCATCAAATGAGCTTCCCTTTGGCCTCTATTAGACAAGGTTCAGAGCCGTTTTCAAGTAAACCTTTCTGTCCAGTGAGTGCTTACCCATCATATTCAGGTTACGCCAAGGTACCGTGAGAGAGTTCCCATTTTCTGGTGAAGCCTCTCCCACATCGGTCTATGACGCCCCTATCATCATATGAAACACTTTGACAGATCCAATAGCAAATGGATAGCCCAATTTTATGGTGTGTTTCCTCATTACTAAAGGACCCATCATTGTGCTAATGACGGAAGGCCTTTAGAGAGTCCATCATATGGATCTCCCTATCGCTTGCACTCATATTTGCTGGAGGGAACGAGATTACGCCCTAGTTTTAATTTAGGTCAAACCAGAGTGGCTCCCACTGACTTTCACAAAGTCAGATTTCTGGTGGCCCTTAATCGGCTAGGGGTTCCGTACGCATCCCTTTTCAGGGTTGTGGGGCCCACCAAGCAAGGAGGGGTCATCCAATGACCTTAAGGGACACCATGGCAATGATGTGCATTCAGCCATGGTGTGTGCAAGAGCCACTAACGAGTCTTCATGGGCCAAGTGCTTATGGCCCATGGTCACAGCACATCAAACATCCAGTCATCACATGTAAAGGAGGAATTGATCCAATCAATCAACTGCTGTAAAGCCCATTTAAATACCTAGCATTAACAATTAATGTCGATTAGGTGTATGGGCTGAATCACAGTTAGCAGTTCGGCCCATACAGCTTTTCTCGCAGCAGTGGGATTTTGCAGTTTTAACCCTTTAAAACTGGGCCTTACAGGTGGGCCGAATTAATCCCTGTAATTGAACATCAGATTTGGAACAACAAGTGTGAGAAAGATGGACTGAAAAGATCGAAAATTCAATGCCTTGTTCCAAATTCAAAACTCCTTTAAATAGGAGATTATAGGAGGGTTTCCTTCTTGTATTCAGCTAGGGTAGTCCCTCTCTTATCGCAACTTAAACTTCTATCGAAACTCAAACTCCTACTTCTAAGGGGAACACAAAAATAGGGGATAAGGGAAAGGTATAGCTAGCATTGGCGAGCAGGGCTGCTGTGGCTGGATAGGTGTGGACCCACCTGGATGAGCTGTCATGTGGGCCCTGCTCTACCACTGGCGCGTGCGTGTCTCACCTTGCTGCTGCCGTGTGGTGTGTGCTGCTGTCGTGCGGTGCGTGCCGCTGCCGTGTGGTGTGTGCTGCTATCGAGTGCTACTGCTATGCGGTGCATGCTGCTGCCGGGCGGTGCGTGCCGCTAGGCATGCGGCTGGCAGACTGTACCGCGGCGCGCTGCCGAGCGGTGCATGCCGCTAGGCGTGCGGCTGGGAGACTGTACCGTGGCGCGTTGCCGGGCGGTGCGTGACGCTAGGTTCAACACGTATTTGATTGCCATGATTACTCCGAGGAGAAGAAAGTGGAATAGAAGTCGTGGAGTTCACTGATTATGCAAGCATATGGTGGGATCAATTGGTGATCAATAGGTGTAGGAATGGAGAGAGGCCAATTCGGTCATGGGAAGAGATGAAATTGGTAATGCGCAAGAGATTTATACCTAGCCATTACTATAGAGATTTGCATAGAAAGTTGTAAGGGCTGGTTCAAGGTTCCATGAGTGTAGAGGACTATTACAAAGAGATGGAGATAGACATGATTAGAGCAAACATAGAGGAGGACCAAAAAGCAACAATGGCTAGATTTATTGGCAGCTTAAATAAGGAGATTGCTAATGTGGTGGATTTACAACACTGTGTGGAGATGGAGAAGCTGTTGCACAAAGCCATTAAAGTGGAGAAGCAAATCAAATCCAAAGGGTACAGATCTGGTCCTTCATGGAAACCTAATTGGAAGGACAACAAGGCTGTCTCAAAAACAAAAGAGGAAACAAAGCAAAAGGATTTGATTGTTGTTCATAAAGGTAAAACCGAAACTAAAACTTCTTCTAAGTCACGTGATGTCAAGTGTTTTAGGTGCCAGGGATTCGGGCATATTGCTTCTCAATGCCCAAACAAAAGAGTTATGGTTGTGCTGGAGAATGGAGAAATAGAAAGTGCTAGCTCAAGTGAGGATGAGATGCCACCATTGGAGGATTGTTCTGATGTTGAAGTTGCAGAACTCGTTCATGGTGATTTGCTTGTTACAAGGAGAGCCCTAAGTATACAGCCTAAGGATGATGGTGATGAAGAGCAACGTGAGCATATTTTTCACACAATATGCCATGTGAAGGATAATGAGTTTGATGACCTATTTCCCGAGGAGATTCCCCATTGATTACCTCCCTTAAGAGTTATTGAGTATCAAATAGACTTCATACCTAGTTCCGCCATATCAAATCGCAGAACTCTTGACATTTCAGCGGAACGGCATGTGTTGTGCACCAGCACGGGCAGTTGGTTGGCGTGATCCTAGTTTTATACATACAAGTTTCCCGAGAGATTTATGGCCTAATTCAGTGTATACTTACAAGCTTGGTCACCGATTATTTAATGGCTCATACATTTGGAGCAAGATTCATTCTTTCAAGTCGTCCCCTTACCCTGGGCAGAATTCATTATAGCAAATCATCATATTTGGAGACATGGGAAAGGCAGAGCGTGATGGTTCTAATGAATATAACAATTACTAGCCAGGCTCGCTTAATACTACAGACCAGCTTATCAAGGACTTAAACAATATTAACATAGTTTTCCATATTGGAGATATGCCATATTCAAATGGATATATATTACAGTGGAATCAATTCATACCCGGTTCCGTCATACCAAATCGACCTGCTTATAGAGCTAATCCCGAGGAAACAAAGGAGATACAAAGGCAAGTGGATGAGTTTGTGCAAAAGGGTTTTGTAAAGAAGAGTCTTAGCCCATGTTCGGTTCCGGTTATCTTAGTCAAAAGGAACATGGCGTATGTGTGTGGACTGCCGAGCCATTAACAAAATAACAAGGATTCGAGGACGATTCCTTTCGAGGAAGGAGGGAGAAATGGAGATCGAGGTGCTGGCCAAATGGATTAAGCTAATATTCCCAAATATTATCAGGACCCTTTGCAAGGAATCGGTGGACCAATGACTAGGGCAAGGACAAAGAGGATGAAAGAGGCTCTACAAGGCTTAATCATGGAAGGGCATGACAAAAAGGCTGTTCTAAAAGATTTTAAGACTGTTCTAGCAATTTCCAAAGCTTCACCAAGGATAATCACCTATCTTTATGTGCAAGACGATGTGCAAGGCTTAGAACTTGAAGAACAAAGCTTGATGGGCTTGACGCATGGACATGATAAGAAAAGGACCAATTCACATGGTAAGATGTATTGATGGGCTTGTTTTGTCTTGTTGGGCTTGTTTTTATCTTGTTTTGTTTACTTTGACTTTTCTATGCTTAGTTGTTATTAGTTGTAGTCTTTTAGAAGGATTCCTATATCAAGGAAGATTTGTTTTCCTAAATTAAAGGGATCCTCATCAGTCAGGTGTTTCCTGATAAGATAATTATTAGTTAGGAGTTTCCTTATAATATAATGATGTTTACATACCTATATAAAGGTCACAACTATGTAAAACAAAATCATCAATGATATAGAGATATTTTCGCAAGCTTAACTTTGCCTTCTTGTGTTCTTGGTAGAATACAATATCTTGACTTATCAAGGGAGTGATCAACCTTTGTGGCGTCTTCAAGATTGGATTCTTTAAGGACATAGTTCCTTAAGGTTCTACTCTGATCAACTACAACTTGTTTTCTAGTTTCTGGGTGCGCATAACAACTTGATTCAACAGTTCCTAGAGCAGGTCGTCTAGTGGGTTCTTATCATAGGATCACCCCAAAACCATCTTAGCCATCCATTAGAAACCCTAGGGCATCCCTAACTTTGCTAAAACCCAGCTGCCACCCCCATCTTTCTCCCTATTTCTAGTTGTATCCACCCTTCTGTATAAAAAGGGTCCTAGGGGCCCTGTAGAAGTGGTTGGTCAATTCACCCACTTAACAAGGCTAAGGTTTCTTGAGGAGTTCAAGGGTTGTAGAAGGGGAGGACACCCAGATCTTGTCAGTAGGGATTCCTGCAAGCTATTCAACCATTCTGCAACTACCGCCACTGGATATGATCAACCATTCTTTTCTATTCTTTATTTTTTTGTTATTTTTATTTCTGCAATCTTTTAGATTTAATTCTTTTTCATTTCTCTATTCTACAGGTCTAAATTCATTCAGTTCAAGGCTAAGGTGCCTCGAATGGCCGATCTGCAGCTACCATCACCGGATTCGGATTCTGGATCATTTTTTATTTATTTATTTTATTTCCTTTGTTGATTCCCATACTTTATTAAATTCTGATTTTTATTTATTGCCTTGTTTAAATTCAAAACATTTAATTTCAGCAATTGTAGATTTTATTTTCGTATTTTCTGCCGTTCCCGATTGCGTTCTCTTGTTTGGATCTAAGTATATATTAATTTTTCATTTGCTTCCCCTATGGATACGACCCGTTTTGACCCATTTACTAGTAGTTGTTTGAGAAACAGTAAAAATTATAAATGTTTAAACTAGTGTTCTGGAGTGTTTATTGACGCGCTTCTGGACACACCAATCGGTATTGGGCTTTAGGGGTAAAACCGTATTGTTTTGAATATTTCATAAACTTTGCTTAAAAATCTTATATACCCTTCCATTTGCAGACTGTCTTGATAATCTGATATTGATTTTAAAATCATACAAGTATTCTTCTTATCATTTTTTACAGTGGATTTCTATCCCTAAACTTGATTTGCACACTTATTTCTATTGTTAACTTCCACCAATTAACGTGAATCTCGACACTTTCCTTAGGTGAAAAGGCCTAGTTACTAAGTGTTAGGTGATTGCCAGCATTCCCTTTCCCGTTTGACGTGAATCTCGACATTTGACATAGGTGAAGAGACCCGGTTACTAAGTCTAGGGTGTTCATTGACCTTTTATTCTTGTTTTTTTTTTTTTTTGCAACACTATTTAGTGCAGTCTACTGTTTCTAACAATTTGAAAAAATTTTGTCTAATTTTTCAATCTTTCTCTTCTTATCTTGCCAGGGGCAAACTTGGGAGTATTTTCCAATTTCTAAACGGTTTCGACAATATTCAAATGAGACCAATTTTGACTCTTCTCACTTGCTACCAATTTCTACAAAATTTAATATTCTTTTATCAGTTTCCTTAACTTTTTCTATTTGGGAATCTCTTTAAATGGAAAAGTTTAAAAATTTCAGTGAAATTTTAATTCTCCATCTTTAAAGGCTTAGCTTCAAGAATTTTTTTTTTCAATTTTTCTCTCTTTCCTCACCCCCCAACTTAAATGCCATTGTCCCTAATGGCATGACTAGAGAATGATGCAAAAAGGATATGGGCCAAAGGGAGCAATGAATATGGTTTTCTTGAGGGGTTCAAGGTATGCCACCTGGTCTTGAATCAAGAAAAGGAAAACAAATCCTAACAGCAAAAACACTAAAAACTACATTGGGTTGCCTCCCAACCAGCGCTAAGTTTAACGTCTTCAGACGGACGCAACTATTCATCTCTCTCATCCAAACTCTCATACTCACTTTCGTTTTCATACCAACCAGGACCAGATTGGGCTAACCAAGGGGTAGATAGGTCATTCACAAGATTGTCCACTATGTCCACACTGCCTTCATCTTCCCCTAGGTTTGGATACTTAGAGGCATTAAAAACATTCAATTGGACGTTCTGCTCCCCAAATAAGATGTCCATTTCCCCCGATTTACAGTTGATATTTGCATTAGCCATTGCTAAAAACGGTCGTCCTAAGATTATAGGGTAGTGGTTCAGTTCTTCGGTTGGAGTCATGTCTAGGACAATAAAATCTACAGGGAAATAACAGTTTTCTATCCTGACAATGACATCCTCTATGACACCTCGAGGAGTCTTGACTGACCGATCAGCGAGTTGCAGAATTATTGGGATAGGTTTCAACTCACCGACCCTGAACCTTTCATAAAAAATGGATGGAAGCAGGTTCACACTAGCCCCTAGATCCAATAGGGCCCTATCAAAGGCGATTCTAGAGATTATACAACTAATAAGAGGAGCACCCGGGCCTTTCATTTTCCGGGGAAATTGGTTCAGGAGGACCGCACTCACACCTACCGAGAGCATCACTTTTTGTGGGGCCGGTCATGGCTCCCTCTTTTGGGTGCATAGCTCTTTTAGAAACTTTGCATAAGCTGGACATGTTGAATCGCATCGAGGAGTGGGATGTCAATGTATACTTGTTTGAAAAGTTCCTTGATCTCCTCACTGTGAATCTCTTTCTTTTACCATGACGGCCCAGCTGTGAGTGCGGTAGGAAAGGGGACTACAAATTGGTTCACTTTAGGCTCTTTTTCTAAGTTTTCCCTTTCTTCTTCTTCCCCCCCCCCCCCACCCCCCCAACTTAGGGTTTTCTGACTCCTTTTCTTCTTCTTTACTTAGGTATTAGTCCAGTAAAAAATAAATAAATAAATAAATTTACAAGGCATTATAAGACCTAAAAGGCAACCTACCTGGGCTCAGACCGGCCTGCACGAGCTTATCCTCGGTCAAGTAATCCGACCAATGGAAGCCAACTGCTGCCCAGGACCGTAGCGTTTCCTGAACTTTGGGATCCAAGTCAACCCCCGAATCTTGGATGGTGGCCCTCCAGTGAGTTGGGAAGGGCTACCCTTCGGGGTTGCGAACTACAAAATAGTCCCGCTTCCAGGCCAGGATCCTGTTCGGCAGCTTGTATAAGAGCTTGAAGCCACGACGGGGAGAAAAATAGTAGGAACGCCTTTCTGGAGGCGCTTCGGGGGAAGCATTCTTGATGCAAAGAATGGTGGAGAGGATGTCAAGGTTAAGGGGAAGACAATACTCATAAAACAAAGAGATAGTCCCAACTACATTTCGAATGGAGTTGGGGTGAAACTGTTCAACAGTAACGTTGAAGTGATTCAAAACCTCCACTATCAAAGGATAAAGAGGAAGACGGAGGCCAGCGATGAGCTGGCCTGGAAGATCACTATCTCATCAGGACCGTGCTCCCAGGGATAGTTGCCAGAAGGGTGACTATAGACAAGGTCTCTGGGGAGTTAAATTGGAGAACCAAGGTTCTAAGTCTCTCCATCGACATGGAGGAAGGACCAAAGCTATCTGGCTCCTTGCCCCAAGAGGTAGAAGTAGTCTCGCCGGAAGCCTCCCGAGCTTCCGGGGCCTGCCCCCAAGCTCCCCCAGAGCTCAAGGGGGCGTCATCTTGGTCATCGCCCCGGCAAAAGACGTGGTACGGATACCCAGACATACTGACAAAATGATGAGACTCACCAGGAAAGAGATGAACCGAAAAGACAGTATGAACGGAAGAAGAGCTTGGACAGCTAGATGAAGACGCGACCTTAGAATCCAAAAGCAAGGCAAGTTAGCGTAAAAGAAGTAAGGCCTGGGGCCCTCCTATTTATAGCCACTGTGTCGTCGAATCGACGGCTCGGATTAAGCCAGATCTAACGGTTCGCAGTCAAGATGACCGCATGTCTTCTGAAACCGAAATGTGACTAGCTGCACGTCTCCCATGATTAAGGTAATGATGGCTGCACGACTTCCAGAGTTAAGAGCCGCTTCGGCGCGCTTTTCGGCATTCGAAGAGTCCAGACACCCCTTGACTTCTACATGCACATTTAATGCGAGCAGTCAATCAAGTTTGAGCTTCGGGTCAAATCCACCCGTCACACTTCATGAACTCCTCACGCTAAAGTAGCACCCTTAGCCCGAGGAGTGGGGGCAATTGATGGAGGGTGATTTGACCCAACCCCTTGAGACGGTGGCACGTGGACATGACTCAGCACAAGTAACAGCTCAGCACAACAGCCTCACCGCGACTAAGTAATGAGCCCGTAGGACAGCTCGCTACGTCACAGCTCGCTACAATGCGAGCTCGAGGACCCCCGATATACTGAAAGGGTATCTCCAAGGCAAGTCTATCCCAGCTCGCGAGCTAGGATAACCAGCTCGCTCCAATACTTAGGCAGAAAAACTGCCTAAGGGGCTAGTTCAAGAGGAATCACCTCGAAATACCCCTAAGAGCTCGCTACAAGGTAGCTCGCAACAGAATAGCCCGATACAAGGTAGCTCGCTATGGGATAGCTCGCTGCAAGGCAACTCGCTACTAAGCGATGCGACATTTTCAGGAAGCTTCTATCTGACAAGACCATACCCGTCAGACTGCACCACGTCTCCTGATCGACGGCACAGTCCTTGCTTATAGCTATAATTATAACCCTAGCAAGTGCACTAGTTATCAAGTAGTATAAAAATATCATTCCCACGAGGATTTAACAAAATAAGTATTAGAACTACAGCCTTCCCTAATTATTTGGACAATCGAATTTCAGATATAAGAGTAAAAGCTACTGAAAAACAGAAAAAGAAAACAAGAGCAAGAGTACCAATACTGAAGTACGCAACGATTGACTGAATTCGCTAGGACCTTTGGTCTGCCTAACCATTCCAATGAATAACAATAGATGAGATTATCCAAGATAATTTGACATTCCCATAAGCTGAAGTTTTTCCAATTTTATTCAATATTCTTTCTCAAGATATATCAAAACTACTTCTATCAGGTAACCCCTCGATCTCTCAACTAGAGTTCTCAAGATAGAAATGCATTAAGTTTAAGAAAAAACTATTACATTCAGATGAATCATGTGTATATACCCCTATATACCATTCAATTCACACCATGAATTATTTGGTCTACTATATGAATTCCTCTCTCGATTCGTTCACATAAACCTAATCAATTAAGAAATGGTCACTCCTAATAGCATTAAGCAAGATAACTTATAGACTATATGGAAATCACGATCGTGGAAAAATAAGAATAAAAATATATTCATTGTTATGATTAGGTTTTCCATAGCCCTAGCCATAAATAAATCAGTTCATACTAGAGGAAATAAAGCAAACAAGAGGAAAGAAAAAACTCATGGTGTCGCCCCGGGAGCTGAGATTTCCTCTTCTCCTTGCCGCCACCTCCTCCTTGCAGTCTTCTTGCTTGATAGATTGGTCGCTCCGCTGCTTCTTGATACCTCTCTAGTCCGCCCCCCATCCCTTTATATAGCTTAAAGGGGAGGGGGTGGTCTCCAACTCCTTCTTGGAATTTATCTTTCAACAATAGAAAGTCCTAGTCTAATCCTACTCTTATCTCTTTATCTAGTGAGCTCAATCTCTTTATCTTTCTAGGATTACATCACAACTTTAAATCTGGTAGGACTCTTCTCAATTTCTTGTTCTTGCATTCGTATTAGGCTTCCTCTGCGAATTGGGCTGCTGCAAGGCTTTTCTGCAAGTTGGGCTTCAGCTGCGAATTGGGCCTTCCTACGAATTTTCCCCGACTTCAGGCCCGGATTTGACTTCGATGCAGGCCGAATATGCGAAATCCCAAAACATTAAAGTTGTAGCTTTCTCTCTTATCTTTCCAGTGAGTCTTGAATCAGCCTAATCGGATCTCGGATACGAAAGTTAGGCCCAGATTACTGAATGGTGACGAAACTGTGAAAAATCATCCGATTTGCCTTGCTTTTCTCCTGATGCCTTCTTTCATGCCCTGAACCATCAATCAAGAAATATGAGTCCAAATAAGTACTAATTCAGTATAAAAGACTGAATATTTGGGGATAAAAATATGATAAATTTTATTCTCATCACCTGCCAACCCGACAAGACTCCACCCACGTCTCTCGACAAATGGTGGCGTGCCTGTCCTTCTGGGACGTGTCACTCATCCGATTGGGTAGTACTCTGCAATGGTAACCTGCACAGCCCTGGCAAATAACGGCTGCAACAGAGGCCCAGTGGCGGTTATGCTCGATTTGACAAGAACGCTCATATTTAAGAGCCCCATGGTCGAAGGGGAAAAAGTATCTCAAATATCACATCTTGAACATCTAAAACATATCTGAACTCTATCTCGAGCTAATCTTGAATATTCAGTGATCTAGCGCGACCTGCACTCTTAGCCTTCTTTGCACTCTTTACTGCTTTCTCCAGCGTTCTAACTTAAGCATCAGAGTATTCCCACCAGGCAAATCCCCCAGGAATCATTCACCATCTTCTTCTCAGGTACCGTCCGTCGCCATCTAGGAGCCAGTTAGCCATCAGCTAGGAGTGCCTGTATTGCGTAGCATCACACTCAATTCAGCTCTTGATTGACAGATCTGAAATCTTAGAGTCTTTCTCAAGCACTCTAGGAATTCCAAGAAAGATGAACAATTCGGCCAGACTGAATTAAAGCTACCTGAATTCTTTCTCAAGTAATTCAGGTATTACAAGTTCATGACTGAAATCAAAGATCTGATTTTATAGATTAGCAGTTCGGGTCTCACTATTTCATGTTCTGAATTTATAGATCTGAGATTGCAAAATAGCAATCCAGACCTTGTAAATTCATGATCTGAAATTTTAGATCTGAGATTTCAGAATAGCAGTTCAGCCAACAGTTCCACAATTAAAATTCCAAGCAAGAAGCTACAAGAATGAATCCAATCTATTCGAATGATCTTAGAAAACAAATTACAGAATTGAAATTACATAACTTATGCTTTAATCACAGCAAGAAAAGAAAATTTGATGGAGAAATTACATAGATCTTGGCTGAATTCGATTACCAAGTTGTGCAGAAATCAAGTGAGAATGAAACCTTGATCTCCAATTGCTTTCTCCCCCTTCGAATTCAGCTTCTTCTTCTCTTGAAGCTGCTCATTTCTCCTCTCTTCTCCTTCTCTTGCACCCATCTCTCTCCTCTACTCTCTTAGAATTCGAACTCAAGAACTCAAGGAGAGTTTGAGATCAAGTGTTGGACCCCTTCTCCCTTCCTAGAGACCTCCATAAATAGCTCTCCAAGAACTCTCTAGAATCTGCCGCCCCTAGCCTCTCTTGAACCTTCTAGAGTTTGCTACCCCTAACTTCTCTTGAACATTTGAGAAGTAGCTACCCCTAGCCTCTTCTTGGATTCTCTAGAAGCTACCGCCCCTAGCTTCTTTGGGTTGCACATTGGGATGCTTAGGAGCTGCAAATGGGTTGCACATGGGCCTCCTCCTTGTTGGGCCGAATAGGCTCCTTGGAAGGCTATGGCTAGGCTCTCTCTTTGGACTCTCCCCAAAAGTGCAGCATGGGCTTCATGAGCCGAATGGCCCTCTCTTGACTTCTCAGCTGGGTTCTTGTTCTAGCTGGGCGGGATTTCCTTCAAATAAGTTCATTTTTCCTTTGTTTTATGCTATTTTTCTCCTAAGCTGGTTTTCCTTGAAGGTTTCCTGAAATTAGGCTGAATTGGGGAAAACTTGACACAAATCAACACAAAAACTAAGCATAAACATTAGAATTTTATGTATAAATTGTGCACGCATCAAGGTCCAACAATTTCAGTAGTACTATCTGTACCAGCAATATCAGCACCAGTTCCCATCACTACAGCAGTAGCCGATTCCACCTCGGCACACAGGATTGCGTCAGGGTCAGAACCCGAATCGACCTGGAACCAGCGAGAATGTCAACCGATCCCTTCATCGAGGTGAGGGGACCTCACAAGTATTGATTCCTCCCAGGGATCAGGTTTCGCCCCGTGGGAGGAGAAACAGTCAGCACACTCCTCCAATCTCACAGGGAAATTTTAGGAGTAGGTCTGGGATAGTCAACTCAACAGGGCCAATCCGCTTGGCACTCCTTGTAGGAACATGACGGCTTGCGAGGAGATAATAACCAGCTCAGAATTCAGGGTGTGAACTCGAGGTAGGACCCCTCTGTCCCTCATGATAGCTAGTGCAAACCCCACAACCAAGAGAACCTAGCAAGAAGGAACCAGGATCCACCTCTCGATAATGCCGAAATACCAAACCAGACTGAAGTCAGCAGCACCAACGCCGAGTCGGTGAAGAAGTAGCAGTGGCGACGTCGCAAGACACGCCGCCCCTTAGCCAGAAACAGTCTGCCGGCGAAGCCAGGCCTGCAAGCAGAGAAAACCCAAGAAAAGGAAGAAGTGAGCTTGGTGGCTATGAAGACTGCGCCTCCACTACTTTGTCGGTCATCCCCACTATCTCCTGAGCTCTTGGCAACTCCAATGCCGAAAGATTTCAAGGTGCCCCTGTTAGACATGTATGACGGGTCATTCGACTCCAATGATCATGTGGATTATTTCCAGTCTCAGATGCACCTAGCTGGGGCTGATGAATCCTGCATGTATGTGGCCTTCTCCTCTATGTTTAGAGGGGTAGTCCAAACTTGGTATCGAAACCTCGCACTGGGCTCCATCAAAAGCTGGTCCCAATTTGCCGACCTATTTACTACTTACTTCATTATCAATAAGAAGTGCCCGAAGTCGCAAGAAAGCCTTCTGAGCGTGGTTCAGAGGGAAGGAGAATCAATCCAAAGCTATATAAAACGCTTCAACCATACTTGCTTGCAGATACTGGACCTCGATCCATCGGTGCGACTCACTGCGACAAAGAAAGGAATCACCCATAAAGAGTTCAAGTGGCACGTGGTAGCTAACAAACCAAAAGATATCACTGAATTCCTCAGGTTGGCATATTTGTTCATTGGTACCGAGGAGGAGATCAACCAAAAGATCGACAATCTACCGTCGGAAAAGAGGAAGAGAGAGAATGAAGGAATGAGCAATGGTCGGCAGAAAAGAAAGAAAAGCAAGTCCATGAGCAGGGGAAAAGCAAATCAAGAATCCGGTCCCCCTCACGCACCCGCAAGTCAGGTCGGTGCTCTAGGACCCCACCTGTGGAGAGAACGAGCTGTATGCTTTTGAATGCTAAGCGAGGAAAAATTTTAACGACTATTAAGGATTCCTCCTTCATCAAACGGCCTCCCAGGTTAAGAGGAGACCCGGCAACAAGAAACCCGAATGTCTACTGCCATTTCCACCGAGATCACGGGCACAACATGGAGAATTGCAGGAATCTTCGCGACGAGATCGAGGAACTTATCTATCGCGGGTACCTGAAGAACTTCATATTGCGAGAAGAGGGGGGACAAGCAGACCGACAGGTAGATCGATAGGGGGACCAGAGGAGGAATGGCCCCGAGGTCAGTAGGCAGAATGAGCAACCACCGCGACAGTTTCTAGAGGAAGGACCAGTCCGCGGGGTAATTAACATGATCACTAGTGGGTCCATCATCACCGGATATGCATCAGTAGCTGGGAGGACCTCGGTCCGCGAATTGGAGAACGAAAGGGAAAACCCGCCAAAGTGACCTCGACTCGAAGAACCGATATACTTCACTGAGGATGATGCATGCGGGATCTAGTACCCTCACGATGATGCCCTAGTGGTGAAGCTAAGGATTAAGGACTTCGAGGAAAAACGCATCTTGGTGGACTTAGGCAGCTCAACAGATATACTTTTCAAGGAGACCTTTGACAAACTACAGTTACAACAGTACCCGTGGAAGTCGGCACGTGGCCAAACATCGTGTGATTCGAGTACACGTTCTTAGTAGTCGTGACTCCCTCCCCCTACAACGCAATAGTAGGTCAGCCTATCACACATGTTTTATGTGCGATAGTATCCACTTACTACTTAGCGATGAAATTCCAACTGATTACAGAGTGGGAGTCATGCGAGGTGACCAGCTCGAATCCCACAAGTGCTACATGACTACCTTAAATGTGAAAGCAAAGCTAGTAGAGGATGTCAAGCTCGAGCGACCAGTGGAGTATACCGACGAACGAGCTGCCCCGAAAGAAGAGACGGTCCACATACCAGTCTTTGTCGTTGAACCAGCCAAAACTCTTCAGATCGGTGCCTCGATCAGCGAACCACTTCGAACCTAGCTAGTAAGTTTCTTACTTGAAAATTTAGATATTTTTGCTTGGTCCGCGGTAGAGATGCCCGGGATTGATTTAAAAGTTATAACTCACAAACTTAATACTGACCCTTTAGTCAGGCCAGTAAGGCAAAAGAAACGCAACCTCGCCCCATAACAATGGAGGGTAGTCAATGAAGAGGTTGGGAAGCTCCTCGCTGCAGACTTCATCAGGGAAGTCCATTACCCGAGCTGGGTGGCTAACCCGGTTCTGGTGAAAAAAAGCCAATGACAAATGGCCCATGTGCGTCGACTACACCGACCCGAACATAGTCTGCCCAAAAGACTGCTTCCTGCTGCCCAAGATCGACCGCCTGGTGGACGCGACCTCAGGGCATGAGTTGTTGAGCTTCCTGGACGCCTATTCCGGTTATAACTAGATTAGGATGGATCCAGTTGACAAGGAAAAGACCGCTTTCATAACTGAGCTTGGGTTATATTGTTACAAGGTCATGCCCTTTGGATTGAAAAATGTTGGGGCAACATTCCAGTGCCTTGTAAATAAGATTTTTGAATCGTTAATCGGCAATAAAGTAGAATGTTATGTTGATGACAGGGTCGTGAAGACCCAATTTTCAAATTCTTTGTTGAATGATTTAAAAGATGTTTTTCAAATTTTATGAAGATATAACATGAAATTGAATCCAAATAAATGCGTCTTTAGAGCCACTTCGGGTAAATTTCTAGGCTATATAGTCAATCGACACGGCTTCGAGGCCAACCCGGACAAAATAAAAGCGATCTTAGATATGAAACCACCCCAAAAAATAAAAAAGGCCCAGAGGCTGACGGGTCGGATAGCCGCCCTGAGCCGCTTCATGTCTAAATCGGTAGACCAGTGCCTACCCTTTTTTAAAGCTATAAAAAAGAGAGGACTTCGAATGGACTGAATAATGCCAGCTCGCTTTTAACGAGATGAAAAGATACTTAGGTACCACCCCAATTATAACTTGACCCGAAGAAGGGGACGTGTTAAAGTTATACCTCTCTGTGAGCGATGCAATGGTTAGTTCGGTACTAATCAAAGAAGTAGATCGGGTCCAACGACCCATCTACTATGTTAGCAAAATTTTGTAGGATGCTGAAACTAGATATCCAGATATCGAGAAACTAGCATACGCACTAATCATAGCTGCCCGAAAACTTCGCCCGTACTTCTAGGCCCATATTATCGTCGCTCTCACCAACAAACCCCTAAGGCAGATTCTACTCAAGCGCGAGGTGTCTGGGAGATTAACAAAGTGGTCCATTGAGCTGAGAAAATACGATATCCGGTATGAGCCTCGGCCAACAGTCAAAGCTCAGGTCTTGGCCGATTTTGTAGCAGAGTGCACATTCAACACAATGACCCCCGAGTTGATTGAGATTGCTCACACGATGGGAGCATCAACCAGTGCGGCGCCAGTCCTAGTCAGAGTGGAACTGACCTGGGATGAGGAGCCCTGGATCCTCCATGTCAATGGCTCATCCAACCAGTAGGGAAGCGGTGCAGGACTGATATTGTATGGCCCAAGCGAGGTGAAGCTGGAGTACGCTCTCCAGTTCGGATTCGAGGCATCAAACAATGAGGCGGAATATGAAGCGCTGGTTGTCGGGCTAACCTTAGCAAGGGAAATGAAAGCAACGCACCTCATCGTATGCAACGACTCACAACTAGTGGTTAACCAAGTCATTGGTGAGTACGAACGCTGAGGTCGATGGCTTGTCACGACTAGTTAGCATGAGTAGCAACACTATGCGAACTGTGTACATAGAAGACTTACCTTGGCCCAGCATTCTCGGGGGAGCAGAAGAGGTCGCTCCCGTGTCACAAGCAAA
Source organism: Nelumbo nucifera (assembly GCF_055504915.1). Taxonomy (NCBI): domain Eukaryota; kingdom Viridiplantae; phylum Streptophyta; class Magnoliopsida; order Proteales; family Nelumbonaceae; genus Nelumbo; species Nelumbo nucifera. Next base: position 80,909,577 of record NC_142650.1, read on the forward strand.
ACTGAGCTGGATCGACCCACTTGTGAGTTATCTGCTATACGGGACCCTACCTACGGAACGCAATGCAGCTCGGAGGGTAGAGCGCTAATCGGCCAAGTACGTCCTCATAGTGGGATAGTTGTACAGAAGATCCTTCACGCTCCCTTACCTGCACTGCTTGCGACCCTCAGAAGTTGAGCATGTTCTTTGTGACACCCATGAAGGCTTGTGTGGTGGACATTTGGGGGCAGAGCCCTCGCATAGAAAGTGTTATGGCAAGGCTATTATTGGCCCATGATGAAGGCAGATGCACTTGAGCTTGTCAAAAAGTGTGATAGGTGCCAGAGGCATGCCAACATCCACCACCAACCTGCTGTTGATTTTAAATACCTCACCAACATGTGGCCCTTTGTGTAGTGGGGAATCGACATCCTTGGTCCTTTCCCACCAGCAACAGGGTAGAAGAGGTTCTTGGTTGTAGCAGTAGATTATTTTACAAAGTGGGTGGAAGTCGAACCCTTGGTAATGATCACAACCCGCAACATATAGAATTTCTTCTGGAAAAGCATAGTATGTCGCTTCAGACTACCCCGAGTGCTGATATCCGACAATGGGAAGCAGTTCAAAGATGTTAAGTTTCAAAGCTGGTATGCCAAGATGAGGATTCAACAAAACTTGACCTCGGTGGCACACCCCCAAGCAAACGGGCAACCAGAAGTAACTAACAGGGTGATACTTTGCGAATTGAAAACTCGTTTAACTAACAGGGCAAGCAGAAGTCACACCAACCAATCACATTTCTCCATTCTAGGCCCAAATTTGCTCCCTCTATTCTGGGTGCCCAAATCTCAGCCCTACATAATATTGGGCACCCTCTCCTTCTCTTTCCAGCCTTAGGATATCCTTAGAACAATCCTAACTCTCCATAAAAAGGACCCAAGGGGCCCTTGAGAAGGGGTTGGTCAATTCATCTAGTTCACTAGGCTAAGGTTTCTTAAGAAGTTCAAGGGTTGTAGAAGGGAAGGACGCCCAGATCTTGTTAGGAGGGGTTCCTGCAAACTGTCCAGCCAATCTACAACTACCGCCACTAGATTTGATCAACCACCCCTTTTGTTTTCTTTATTTTCTTTTAGATTGGATTTTGCCCCCAGGTAAGATAAAAGGATGTTCTTAAGAAGTTCAAGAGTAGAGAAAGAGGAGAACGCCCAGGCAAGAGGAGGAGTTCCTGCTTGCAGTTCGCCTAGCCACTACTGCCACCTCTGGATCCGGATCCCAACCAGTTTCCCATAGTTTTAAATTTGCTTTTTATGCGTGTTTTTTATTTTTTGTTCTTTAATTTTCAGTTTTTATTTTATTTCTACAATTTATTTTTATCAAATTTAATTTTTGTCTTCCTTTTTGCAGATGTGAAATTCGGCCAGGTAAGACGGAACGCCCAGCTCAAGGAGTTCAAGGGTCAAAGGATAGATCCGAAGACTACTACCTTTGATCGAGTTGTAGATTTTTTATTTTACTTTTTTATTTCTGTTATTTATTTATTTTTCTGCAATTTTTACTTTCAGCATTGTTAGAATTTTATTTTAATGGATTCCAGTTCAGTTAATTAAATTTTGTGTTTCTGCAATCTCGAATCTTGTTATTTTGTCCGGAATGAAGTACATAACAATTTATCCCTTGCTTCCCTGTGGATACGACCTCTTTCTCACCACTAACTGTGTTTTGTAGTTATTTTGAGAATTGGAAAATTTATAAAATTGAAACTGATGTTCCAAAGTGGTTAATGACACGCTTCTGGACACACCAGGTATTACTGTTGTTTTTTCAAAATATAAAAATCATGTGATGTGACATTTCAATGGATTGTAACAAATTGTGATGGAACCCTAACGATAGGGGAGTTATTATTGTAACAAATCATGTGGTGTGACATGTAAACAATAAAGGTAAAGTTAGTCAATTATCTAAATCTAGTTTAAAAATTTTGTCCTATTTTTTAAAAACAACCAATTTTATTTAAATGTGTGCCATAGCATTAATAATAAGGATTATAACTAATAAGGGCAACTTTTGGGCCCTAGTATCAATAAAAGTAATTCTTTTAATATAATTTTCTAAAATAGGTTACATTTTTAAATAATATATCAACTAAGGGCAAAAACATTGTTCATCTTCTTCCTCCTCCAAACCACTGAATAAAGCGATTCAGATTGGCATTTGATTTGAATATGGAGGTGTATGGGTGTAAAATAATAGGATATATAGAAATTCCTCTTACCAAGAAAATTGAGTTTCGTCCACAAATCTCAATTGTCAAGCGTTGAATTCATGTGCATTCAGATCAGTTTGCGAGACATTTCTTTAATTTTCCTTAAGAAGATCGATCCCTTGGCATGTTAAGCAAAGGGAGGCGCCACCTGTACTCTTGAGTCTTAGCTTGAGAGAGATAGACAGATAGAGAGACAGGGCGAGGGCGGAAAAATGATGAGACTACCATGCATCCTGTTTTCAATATAATTCAATAGCTAGGAGTTCAAATTATAGATTTCCCTAAGGCTGACGGAGTGTCAGAGCCAGAATCCCTCGACGGGAGGAGTGATGCTACCCATCTTCCTCGATGATCTCATCAAACACAACCTACAAGATTTGGGGGAAGTGACATCAAAGCTCGAAGACGACTCCATCTTTGTATGTATTCTCACTCCTACTAAAAGAGGAGAAACCATTTTTCCAACGTAACTTGTCGATTACGTCCAGGATTCGCCTAAAATTCCTGTGGCTAACATCACCATCAACACAAGCCTCCACCTGTCGCACCAGTACCCCACCATTTTTCTAACACAATTTGTCAATTACGTTGAGGATTCGCTAGGAATTCCCATGGCTGACATCTCCATCGGCTCAAACCACCTCTCAATTTTAAGAGCCAACTATTTCAACTCGGGGTTATCAAAAGATCACAACTAAACTTGAATGGATGAGGTTGAAAGCTCATCGAACGCTTACGAGCCTCATGTTCATAAGCAGAACGATTGATGACAAAGACACCACCAAGCTATGGCCAAAAGTTAAGTCCTGGTTCAAGTCGCTCGCCATTGTCGTCGCCCACGTTTACGGGCCTTAAGCTCAACTTTTCTTTTTTTTTCCCATAATTGTTGTCGTCGTGCTAACTTATGGCACCGATCATGAATAATGGTGAACTTCTCTTCTATTGGGAGTAGGGACTCAGGGATGGTTGATTCGGAGGAGTTCGTAGTGGGAACTTTAGACGCTCTAGCTAGACAAAGACTGAAGGGATGAGAGATCCATCATATGGATGGCCGAACCCTACAGAAGGTTGAGTGAAATTTCAAAAATTTATCACTCTCCTGTCTAGGAATCACATTCCCTATTTTAGAAAACTGCATTTTCAATGATCATTCTTGAAACAAAATCGGACCAGATCTGAAACCAAAGGGAAGAGAGGGATATACCTGATACGAAGTAGTAGTAACTCCCAATGAAGGTGTTCACGCCCAAGGAGAAAACCAAAACCCGCTTCCACTGAAGATGACAGAGTGCGTAGTGAAGTAGGATCAGCAGGACGACTTTTCAGCAAGAACCGAATTCTTCAACAAGAATGGAGTAAGGGCTGGTGAGCACGATTTCAAATTGTTTCTTCAGCCAAGAAATAATATCAAGAACTCTTCTAGATCAGTTTCACAGGTGGAGATCGAACTAGGTAGGGATAGCAAGAACAAGGGGAGAATTCTTCAGATTGTTGTATGTAAAACTAAGGAATTCGCCCCCTATTTATAGTCTTCTTTGGATCAACCTCCTAATCTAATTAGGAGAGAGTTTTTTTATCCAAATATAATATTTGGATCTAGACTCTTAAATGGATAAGACTTATCTTATCCTTTCAGGTAATCCTAAGCAGATTATAAATCAGATCTTGCCTCCTTTTAATTAAACAATTTAAGCCCAGTTTGAATTGGGCTTTAGGCCTATTAAGCCTATGTGCTCACTTACACCTTTAACCTGCTGCTCAGGGCTCTCTTTGTATGGCGTGGGACCCTTACATCGATCTTCACATCAGCCACATAGGTTCAGCCTAGCCTTTGTTACAAGGCCTGGCCGAATTCACTGTAGGAGACAATGAACCCCTGAGTCCATCACCATGGGCTCTTAATGGGCCCAACATTTACACTAAATGGTCCTTGGGTCTAGCCACCTTATGAAAACCCAAGGACTATGGGCAGATGCAAGATTAGCCCATCAGGTATTACTCTCAATGGTCTTACACTTAATCTCTCAGCCCTTAATGATCAAACACAGGTTGACAAGAGAGGACCTCTCCCTTGGCTACAAGGTACAGTGTTGCACTCTCTGCTCACATGGATCCCAAAAATTAAAACTTTTTGCGAACATTTTGAAACCATAATATATGTGTGTGTGTGTGTGTGTGTGTAAATCTCTATATAAATATATTTTGCAAAAACAAATTTCAACGTTTGAAACCAACTACGGGTAGTTTAGGCTTCCATAAAAGAGATTGCATCCCCGATCATTCACTTTGTCCAACAAAGGGGCTGATCCTGTCACTATGATCACCCACTCAGATGAATTCTCGGACTGTCTCAACATACCCTAGATTTTGACCCCCTCTAAGGATCTCACTGATTGGCATATCAAAGATAGCCCCAATCTGATACCTAGTAAAGTACCATAATCGAGTCTAGGGGTCAGGTGTAACATTCCAGTTTTGCCCATCTGTCTCTAAGGTCTAGAGCAATACTGGAATTTCGGTCCAGTTCAGGGTTTCAAGAAAACCCACATTACATGCACCTTAGGTCTCACCCTGGCAGCTGAGACAAGCCACCCCAACCAACTTGGCGGCACATCAATGTCAGCCTTGGTAGGATAAATCTCCCCAGATCTATCCAACAGCTGTGAAGTTTCTAAACTAACACGAGTCTCATAAGTGTCTAGTTTAAGGGTATTACACAAAAACATACCAAAAACACATGAATCAATTATGTATTTTTATTCATTTACAATAAATGTCATCAAGTACATCAATCTGATTGGAGTTAAGGGCATACACTATCTAACAGCTCCCACTTGCACTTAGGTCCAATCGGGTATAAGCCGGAGTCCCATACTTTCCACGTGTTTTTCAAACACTTTTTGTGGCAGTGGCTTAGTTAATGGGTCTGCTACATTTTTCGCTGATGTTACCTTCTGGATCAGGACGTACCCTTTTCTAACTATCTCCCGCAGTACATGGTACTTCCTCTCGATGTGCTTTGAATTCGAGTGGGTTCGTGGCTCCTTAGCCTAAGCAATGGCTCTAGTGTTATCACACAACAATGGAATGGGTGATGTGTTGGATGGAGCTACTCCTAATTCCTAAATGAACTTCTTCATCCAAACGACTTCCTTGGCAGCTTCGCTTGCGGCAACATATTCGATCTCGGTTATGGAATCTGCTGTGGACCCTTGTTTGCTACTTTTCCAACTAACAGCACATGATCCTATCATGAAGATATAACCAAATGTAGACTTTCTATCATCTAGATCGGACTGGAAATCGGCATCTGTATACCCTTGGATCTGTAATGAACTACCTTAAAATATGAGACAAAACTCTTTTATCCTTCGAAGGTATTTTAATATGTTTTTCACAGCAATCCAATGCTCCTGCCCTGGGTTAGATTGGTATCTGCTTACCACACTCACTACCTGAGAAATGTCTGCTTACCATAGGGAATCTCTTTCATGCCCTCAATCTCTTCGGGAGTCTTAGGAGACATACCCTTGGAGAGAGTGACCCATGTCTAAAAGAAACAATTCCTTTTTTGGAGTTCTCCATACTGTATCTTCTGACAATCTTGTCAATGTAAGTAGACTGGGATAATCCTAATATCCTCTTTGATCTATCTCTATAGAGTCGATGATCCAATATGTAGAAGGCTTCTCCAAGATCTTTCATGGAGAATTGCTGTAAAGCCATACTTTCACCGTAGTTAACATTCCTACATCATTCCCAATGAGTACAATGTCATCTACATACAGAACCAAGAACGTAACATTATCTCCCACTGTCTTCCTATAAACACAAGGCTCATCCGGATTTTGCTCAAAGTCAAACTATTTGACGGTAGAGTCAAACCAGATGTTCCAACTCCTAGAATCTTGCTTAAGTCCATATATGGACTGGTTGAGTTTACATACCATGTGTTCCTGACCTGTAGCTATGAAGTCTTGCGGTTGCTGCATATAGATATCTTCAGTAAGATCTCCATTCAAGAACATGGTTTTGACATCCATTTGCCAAATCTCGTAGTCATGGTACGTTGCTACAGCTAACAGGATCCTAATGGATTTAAGCATGGCCACGGGCGAAAAAGTTTCATCATAATCGATTCCCTCTTTCTAAGTATACCCTTTCGCTACAAAATGAGCCTTGTAGGTCTCAACTTTACCATTGGGGCCTTTCTTCCTCTTATAGATCCATTTGCAACCAATTGTCTTTACCCCAGGGGGCGGATCTACTAGAGTCCAGACTCCATTGGTCTCCATTAAGTCCATCTTAACTCTCATGGCATCTACCCACTTCAAGGAATCTATATCCAACATAGCTTCTGAATAAGTCACGGGATCCTCCTCATTGGTCGTGGCTTCCACCAAATAACTTTCTTGGTCATAACCATAACGAACTGGAGGTTTAGAAACCCAGGTAGATCTTCTAGGTTGGTTATTTTCTTGAGCTGGTGGGACATCTCCCACTACCTTTGGGCTCTCCTCATCAAGAACAACTGTCTAATCATGATTATCCAGGATGTAATCTTTCTTTAGGAAGTGGGCATTTCGACTGCAAAACACCTTTTGCTCTTTTGGATCATAGAACAAGTAACCTACAAAGCATTTGGGGTAACCTACAAATAGGCAACGATTGGTCTTGGATTCCAATTTGTTAGCACTAGTTCTTTTAACATGTGCTGGACAACCCCAAATCTTCAAGTGTCTTACACTTGGTTTCTTATCGGTCCATAGCTCATATAGAGTTTTAGGAACGGATTTGGTTGGAACCCGGTTCAGCACGTAAATCACAGTCTCTAACATGAAACCCCAAAAGGATATGGGTAACTCTAAGTGGACGAGAAGTGATTGGACCATATCTAATAGGGTCCGATTTGTCCTCTCTGACACACCGTTTAATTGTGGTGTAGCAGGTGGAGCCAGTTGTGATACAATCCCATTTTCCTTTAAGTAGTCACTAAATTCGTCAGAGAGATACTCGTTGCATCGATCTAATCGAAGGGTCTTAATTTCTCTCTCTAACTATTTCTCGACTTCTTGTTTGAACTTTTTAACTTTTCAAAGGATTCAGACTTATCTCTCATTAGGTACACGTAACCATATCGAGAATAGTCATCAATAAAGGTTATGAAATAAACGTGTTGGTTACATGTCCTAACATTCATGGGACCACATACATCAGTATGTATAAGGTCAAGTGTGCCTGCAGATCTTTCAGGTTTACCGGTAAATGGCCGCTTTGTCATCTTACTTTGAAGGCAAAGTTCACAGATTGTAAGATCTTCTATAGTTAGAAAATCCAAAGGACCATCCTTTACCAACCTTATAATACGATCTATGTTGATGTGGCCAAGTCGGTAATGCCATAGGCACGTGGGATTAACTGTATCATGAGTTCTTTTCTTGGGGATTATTTCCGACGTAGTTTCAGTAATGTTTGTTTCTAGAGAAGGAATGAAGAACATAGAGGTCGTTCTCAAGTTCTTCGTATGCGAGGAATTTGTTATTCCGTTTAATAGTAATCACAATACTAAATAAGATAGAATAACCATCCAAGCACAATTTTGAGACAGAAATCAAATTTCTTCTTAAATTAGGTACGAAAAGATAATCTTTAAGTACAATTGTTCATTCTCTGAAAACTAGTTCTACAGTTCCTATGGTTGTAGCTGCAACTATTGCAAAAGTCCCCAAGTAGAGTGTCACTTCTCCATCACTCAGTCTTCTGCTTATCTTGAACACCTGTAGTGAGTTACACGCATGAGTTGAAGCCCCAGAGTCAATACACCCGAAATTAAAATTCTTTGCGAACATTTTGAAACCACAATATATATATCTATACAAATATATTTTGCAAAAACAAATTTCAACGTTTGAAATCAACTGCCGATAGTTTAGGTTTCCATCAAAGAGAGTGCATCCTCGATCATTCACTTTGTCCGACAAAGGGGTTGATCTTGTCACTATGATCACCCACTCGGATGAATTCTCGGACTGTCCCAACATACCCAGGTTTTGACCCCCTCTAAGGATCTCATTGATTGGCATATCAAAGATAGCCCAATCCGACACCAGCGCGGTATCATAATCAAGTCTAGGGGTCAGGTGTAACATTCCAATTTTGCCCATCTGTCTCTAAGGTCCAGGGTAATACTGAAATTTTAGTTTGGTTCAGGGTTTCAAGAAAACCCACACTACATGCACCTTAGGTCTCACCTTGGCAGATGAGACAAGCCACCCCAACCAACTTGGCGGCACATCAATGTCAGTCTTGGCAGGATAAATCTCCCCAAATCTATCCAATGGTTATGAAGATTCTAATCTAACACGAGTCTCATAAGTGTCCAGTTTAAGGGTATCACATAGAAACATACCAAAAACACATGAATCAATTATGTACATTTATTCATTTACAATAAATGTCATCAAATACATCAATATGATTGGAGGGCACACACTGTCTAATAGAGACGTTAAAAGATAGAGAGGATTATAAAAGAAGGATTTTATGACTTATAGTTGCAGATTTTGAACCAGAGATTTGACGGTTGTTTTCAAATATTCTTTGAAATGTGTCACTGGTTCCACCGATCGCCTTTTTTCTTTGGGATAATAGCTGATAAGGGCAACTTGAGAGAGATTTATTTAGTTGCTTAGAGGAGGAAGAAGATGAGCAGTGTTTTTGTCCTTATTATATATTTTTTAGAAAAATTAATCTACTTTAGAAATTATATTAAAAGAATTATTTTTATTGATATTAGGGCCAAAAAGTTGCCCTTATCAACTATAAACCCTTATAGTCCATTTGTTTTGCACAACTAGGATGGAAAAATAGGAATCTTTGAAGAATATTCCTATTTTCCCATGTTTGTTTTGAGCAAATTGCTGAGATGTGATGAGAATTGGGTTCTCATTTTTTAGGATGTGGGGTCTCACCAAATAGGTGTGACCCCACTGCGAAAAGAAAGAAGTGCAAAAATTTTATCAAAGGGAGGCAACCATCTTTTTCTCAACCGCCATCCAACCATCTTCTCATCGGCACCATCTCCGGCGATCTTTCTCGAAGGTAAGCTCATATTTGGGTTCCTCTCACGATTTCCATTTGTTTTTGTACCATTTTTACCTATTTTCATGAATGAGTTCCCCACGAGATTTTCGTTCGTCTTCTTCTCAGCCGCCGTCCAACCATCTTCTGGTTGGTGCCATCTCCGGCGATCTTTTCACCGACGCCATTTCCGTCCAAATCTATCATCAGGTATCTACACATTTCTAGATTTGTTGTGTTTTCTAGATCTATGTTTTTTCTAGGTCTGTTGTAGATTTGTTCTCAAATACATTCATCCTCTTCTCAATCTGTATTTTGTTCCAGAGTTGTCATTATGCTTATGCTTATGTTTATGCTTGATATTACATTTTCATTTCTTAATATGGTTACTGCTCTAGGTTATTGATTTGTGGTAGTTGTTAGACATTTTCTTTCAAGAATCCAGTGATTTCTATTTTAAAGCTACAGCTCAGAAAAAAAATTGTTCCTTGATAGCGTAGATATTCACAGAATTCATGAATTCACTCTTTCAAAATGGTTGCATGTTTTATCTTTTTAAATGCATATTTAAATCTCTGAAAGGATTTAAATATGCTAATACCATGTGAAAGATAGGTATTAAACCAGGGGCATCTTTCTAATATGTTAATACCCAAACCCTGTATCATTAGGTTGGTTCTCTTTGGTTTTGTTGGGTATACCTGACCCATTGACAACCCTAGTTAGGGATATAATATGGAAACCCTGTCCCCTAGCCTTCATAACATTTGCTTCGTTCAATAAATACCTCGATAACTCATTGACAGGGAAACAATACCAGCATGGGAGGAAATATTTTCTAAGAATAGCATAAACACATCAACATGAAATCTTAATAAGAAGCATAGAATATCACTTCCATCCATCAAGGAATAAATTTCTTTTTCTCCAGCATCCAGATCTACAATCTAGTTTATAGACAACCTATCACCATTACACAGGCTGAAATAAATGAAAAAAATTAAATTCATTCCTATGTCTCATTGATTGCATGAAGAGCAATAGTGCTTGAAATTGTCTATTATAAAAAAAAAGCAATGCTTAAAGCTGTCTTCTGAAACTATCATGGTGAATGATTGGCTGAATTGTAAAAAACATTCAGGCTACTTTTTTAATGTAACAAGACATCAACCATCCTAAGATAAACCTCACAAAGAAAACAAAGCAAAATGTTCAGAAGCATAAAGACCACAGAATGATTTGTTGAGTTCCTAATCTATAGTGCATTTCTTTAGTTAGAAAGAGAAGTGAAATCAGAATAAGAATTACCCCAAACACAATACAGATCCTAAAGCTGGGTATAGAATATTTATAACAAACACACAAATAAGTTGGGTATAGAATATTTATTATGTAGGAATTTTTAATTGTGCCATGTCATCACGCCTCCCCAAAACAAATCTTGTGATGTGAAATTGAAGAATGTATGAATTTGTCAAATTCGAATAGATCCAACAATCTTATAAAATTTTCTCAGCAATCAAACATTGAAAAGCAGATTTAGCAGGATATATGGTCTCAGCAACCAAACAGGTAACAGGATTGAGAAAAACAATTTTCCCTTCTCATCCCATCCTTTCTCAGCAACAAAACGGACCGCTAATAAAAACATAATTTTGAGATTTAAAAAGGGTAAATTGACCCACGAGTACCAGGTCTTAACCCTCTCTCACGGCTAAATCAGAGGGTTTTTGTCGTTGACCCACGAATACCAGACCAGGGGGTCTTTCTCATTTACCCAAAAAAAGAGCGGATCAGGAGGCTGTTAGATATCTAACAGATTTTATTTGAGTGGTGCCATAGGATTGGCTGATCAGATCCTGTGGGATTATCACTGCGAAAACCACGTTGATGGATGAGATGAGAGAATAATGGCGACTTTTTTGGGATTCTTATTTTTTATCAGGAAGGACACGCTGGGGGTTACTGATATTGTGGATTTTGACCTTATTGTCGGAATTTTTAATTATTATAAATATAAAATCGCAATCCATTGTTTATTTTTTCTCTTTTGTGGCATAGAGTTTTCCGATGCTGAGGAGGAAGGTGTTCTTCCTAGCCCTTCTTTGACAAGGGAGGAGAGAGAGGAGAAGAAGAGGCAATTATAGAGGTAAACGAGTGGAAATCTTTAGGACACAGGAGCACTTCTTCTCTTTCTCCCATAAGATATGGATTGTCTTCTCTTGGCGCACGATGGCTCATCCTCACAGAAAGACAACGATGCAGTGATTTCTATGGTGGATTCCTTTTTAAAGGAGGCCCTTGAGAATCCTCGCCATCGCTTCACCGGTTAGCTTCCTCTCGTTCACTTTTGCTTTGTTTTTAAATCCATGCTTGCTTGTGTTGAACTTTGCCTTTTTTTTTCTACTCTTTGTAGGGTTTGTTGCCCTATTTTTGTTTCTTTTTAGGTTTTATTGATGTATTTTGATTTATGCGAGATGGGTTTGATTCGATTATTCTCTATGTATGATTGTTGTTCAGTTATTTGAAAATTTGTTTGATTGGATTTGTGGGGTTTGTTAGGATATTGCAACTTTTCTTTTCTTTTTTTTTTTTTTTTTCCTTCTTGATTTTTTCCCCTTTCCAAGCGGTTAGTGTGCTTAGGTCCTTTGATCTGGTGACCTTGATACTGAATCTTTTTAGGGTTACCGTTTCTCATTTAGGGTATTCTTTTCCAAAGAAAGATCTGCGAGTTTTGTATTGACCGTTAGGTCTGAATATTCTGGAGTGTATCATTGTGTGTTCATAATTGGTTTGTAATTGGTCTTGAGTTCTTCGTAGACCTGAACGCTATAACTTGGAAATCAGAATTATCATGATAATGTTCCTTTAGGTATTATCAGAGCTCGATGTACTCAGATTACTATACCCCATATCCTAGTTTTGATACTCTTCGACCTTCCTCCATGCTGGAATTAAGACGAACAGGATTTCCATTTGATAGTCAATACCTGGAACTTGTTTTCACGATTTTGTTCTCTAAATTTATATATTGTTTTACTGTTATCATCAACGTAAGTGTTAAGTTTTTGGATCCTTTTGGTCTGGTCTAGCACTGTCACATGGAGATTTATGAACAATTGCAAGCTAAGTTCTGTTCTAACATGTAATAAAGGGAAATAAATCCCCTCCCTCTCCCTGCTCTGAAGTGAATTTGAGGGCTTTGTATATAACTATATATATAGAATTATAGATAAAAAATTACTAGTTTAAGACTGATAAAAAAATAAAAAAATAATACTGGTTTTAGACATACTGAATCTAGTTGTCCTTTGGGGGGGGTTATTAATGTTAGAAACAATGTTCAAATGGGTGATAAGACATCACCCAACCCAGGAAAAACATCAGCCTAACCCCTTATACCTAAAAAAACAGCCCTGAAAATCAATTACATTTTGAGATACCCACCCCAACCAAAGCTGAAAACCCGAAAAAACATAACATCCCCTTCCATTGAAACTCATACAAGCAAGCAAAACTGATAACTGCCACTGTAAGTACATGTAATCCACCATAACTCTAATCACAAACACTCATTCTAAAATAAAATTACGCAGACCCGTAATGGGCCACAGCGCAACGGGTTCACGAGCCATTGCAGAATACATAACAAACTCAAGAAACTATTGTGTAATTATGACGAATTGAAAATCGTGGGTACCGAAATACCAAGAAGATGATGAAGCCATCGGATGAGACACGCCGTACTAGTTCTGATGATACAACAACACAGGAGACCCACGAAAGGGAGTAGCACATGTATACTGCAAAGAATCCTCGGATGAAAGGAAACTTCATCCTAGGAAAATCTCGTTTGACATGTGGCAAACCCTAAGCAGTGTCCTTCTGGCAGCTGATACTAAATCAAAGATCCCCTTCCCTAATAAGAATCGATCCTTTTGGATGTTTCTCTAAAAAGCCTCAGGATCTTCCCTATATAAGGAGGACTGGACATGATGAGGACGACACTATCATTACCCAGCTCCGCTTGACTGATCATATAGTCTTTACTAACTTGGCCCTTCTTCGTCCTTCAAGGAGACTACCCTACCTAGCCTCACCACCACACTTTTAACAGAAGGCTACCTGGCGAGAAATATATATCTATTTAGGTAGGCTGTGGAAGGGCTTGAGTTATTTTATTTTGAAATGGGTGAGTTGTGTTGGTGTATTGTGGTGCGATAGCCCTCCAATGTTTTGGCAATGGAATGTTTGTGTTTAGGTTGTTTGTAATTCAATACTGGTGGTGTGGGCTATTTCTCGTGTTTTGTTGATATTGTGTGTACATGCAACCTTGTTTGTTGCATGTAGCGGTGAATCTTGCTGTCAGTTTGAGTATTGATAATCGGGTGCTAATTGGCTAGCGGGTACGTACATTGGCGGTTACATTTGAATCATAGCAACGGTAACCTGTTTCCTTTCTGTTTGGGTGCTGACGTGACGGTACGTTTCCAAATGGAAATGTGACAGGTAGTCCAGGTGGTCATCATTTCCCTGCAGCGCCGTTTTGATTGCTAGAGAGCCCCCGAACTTCTTTTAAAAGGGAATGGGAGAGGTGGTCTATTCCCATTCATTTTCGGTTAAGTTGTTGTGTGTCCTTCATCGTAGTTGTGTTGTCGTTCTTGTTTTTCCTCTGTCTTCTGTGCATTCTGTTTTAGGTTCTTGGTGACTCTTGTTTTTAATGGTGCCTCGAAGCAGTCTAAGGGTTCAAGAAGAAGTCCCATAAATGAGAAGAGGTAGTGCAGAAAGTGTCCGTTTGTGGAGTTTGTTCGGGAAGTAGATACGACTGAGCTACTTACTGGATATGAGTCTGCAGGGGAGGTTGATTTGGGTAGGGGGTTCTGGCCTCCCATGCTTGTGACTATGGGTAAGGATGATACTTTTGATGTCGTTGAAGGTAAGGAACTCATCTGTTTATATGGGTGGCAGACATGCAAAGTCATCTACTGCTGCATATAGCCTAGAACTGTGTGTTCCGATGGCTCCACCAGTTATACTTCATGGGCGTCATTCATCTTGGAGAACCCCGTGTATTGCAGACTACTGCGTGTTGCAGGCTTGCTGAGGTTTGTCAATTGCTTCATGGGTCTTTGAGGGGGTGACAATGTTGATTTCATGGAGCCATTGGTGGTGCATTGGTGTTGCTGTACCCACACTTTCGTTGGTGCGTATGGAGAGTTCAGCATTACAATAGAAGATGTTGTGGCTTTATTGGCGGTCCCTCTGGTTGGTATTGTATTAGCGCGTCATCTCCAACACTCGGAAATCATTCTTGGGGAGTTGATTCCAATGTACAAAGAGTTGGTTGTCGAGATAGACCACTGTAAGTTGAAAATGGACAGCCCGGGTTGCCTTTTACCCCAATTTGGATATGACAGCCCGGGCTCGTAGTTCCTTCTACATGGGAGTGAAGATGTATTTTGGCAACGACACAATGACTATGCATTTGCTGGGATTTCGTGTTTTCCATTGGCAGGGTTCAAGCGTATTGGAGTCTGTAGTTCACTTCGTTGTGGGTACCTTTGTGCATTACTTGGCAGGTTCCATATGTTTATGGTGGTGGAACCCTGTCCAAGGCACGCAATTCTTCCTCTTTTCCTTAGCAATCTAAATATACCAGCCTCAAACAAAAAGACAAGAGATTGGTAGGTGGTAACCAGTTTCATCATTAGCCTAGAATGGTGGCGGGTTCCAGATGTTTAGATTGCTATGGATAATTTGGGAAGAAAGGAATGCAAGAATACTTGATGAAAAAGAAAGAAGCATGCAAATCATATATGAGTAATATCATGGAAAGGGCAATCGATCGGGCAAAATCATTGGGTATCTTCTTGCATTGCTCATATGGTGATCTTTAGAAGTGGCTGCATCATCGACAAGGAAGAGTAAATTGCATAAAGATTTGGAGCCACCAAAAAATAGTTTCATAAAATTAAATTTTTGATGGAAGTGGCTTTGGAAATCCAGGCCCTTTGGGGGTTAGAGGAGTTTTTAAGGATAAGGAAGGTCATATCTTAGCATTCTCAGCTTCTCTGGTTGGGGTGACTAATGGCTATTTTCTTTGGGGTATAAAAAGCAAAAGAAATGAACTTGGAGAAAATAATCATTGAAGAGCACGCAATTCTTCCTCTTTTCCTTAGCAATCTAAATATACCAGCCTCAAACAAAAAGACAAGAGATTGGTAGGTGGTAACCAGTTTCATCATTAGCCTAGAATGGTGGCGGGTTCCAGATGTTTAGATTGCTATGGATAATTTGGGAAGAAAGGAATGCAAGAATACTTGATGAAAAAGAAAGAAGCATGCAAATCATATATGAGTAATATCATGGAAAGGGCAATCGATCGGGCAAAATCATTGGGTATCTTCTTGCATTGCTCATATGGTGATCTTTAGAAGTGGCTGCATCATCGACAAGGAAGAGTAAATTGCATAAAGATTTGGAGCCACCAAAAAATAGTTTCATAAAATTAAATTTTTGATGGAAGTGGCTTTGGAAATCCAGGCCCTTTGGGGGTTAGAGGAGTTTTTAAGGATAAGGAAGGTCATATCTTAGCATTCTCAGCTTCTCTGGTTGGGGTGACTAATGGCTATTTTCTTTGGGGTATAAAAAGCAAAAGAAATGAACTTGGAGAAAATAATCATTGAAGAGCACGCAATTCTTCCTCTTTTCCTTAGCAATCTAAATATACCAGCCTCAAACAAAAAGACAAGAGATTGGTAGGTGGTAACCAGTTTCATCATTAGCCTAGAATGGTGGCGGGTTCCAGATGTTTAGATTGCTATGGATAATTTGGGAAGAAAGGAATGCAAGAATACTTGATGAAAAAGAAAGAAGCATGCAAATCATATATGAGTAATATCATGGAAAGGGCAATCGATCGGGCAAAATCATTGGGTATCTTCTTGCATTGCTCATATGGTGATCTTTAGAAGTGGCTGCATCATCGACAAGGAAGAGTAAATTGCATAAAGATTTGGAGCCACCAAAAAATAGTTTCATAAAATTAAATTTTTGATGGAAGTGGCTTTGGAAATCCAGGCCCTTTGGGGGTTAGAGGAGTTTTTAAGGATAAGGAAGGTCATATCTTAGCATTCTCAGCTTCTCTGGTTGGGGTGACTAATGGCTATTTTCTTTGGGGTATAAAAAGCAAAAGAAATGAACTTGGAGAAAATAATCATTGAAGAGGATTCTCATGTGGTTTTTGGTTGGCTAAAAGATGAGAGAATTAGACTCATAGAGAGGTGAAACAGATATAACAAGGAATCTGGATATTAAAATGCAATGGGTACAAGAGATGCAAGTGGGGTGGCTGGTACACTTGCCAAACAAGGAGTTAGTAGGGGTCACTTGTATTAAGCTCAATTGTAAATTATTGCTTTTGGGTGGGTGGGGTAAGGTTTATCTATCAGGAGGCTAATCTTCATATATATTATTCTGTTTATATTAATAAAATGTTGTCTTGTTATCTATCAGAAAAGAAATAACACTTTTATAATGATTACATAATTTCAAGATGCTCTCTTCCTTTAAAAGGCCATCATCCAATGTTGGTCCCAGCCTTTTGGGGTCTTGGGAAGGGGTAGACTGTATATGGTCTTAACCTTTGGCATTTTTTACTACCAAAGTGACTGGTCTTAATTCATACCTACATCCTTATGCTTGACAGCCCAGGATTTTACTATAAAACCAAGTAATGGCCCCTAAGATGCTCTCTTCCTTTATTTAGAACAAAATTTTAGAGTTTAAAATATTATTAGTTCACTATTCATACAAAGTACCTTGTTGATATTTCAGGTTGTAAATATTATTTTATTATTTACATAATATAAAAGTTGTGATTAACATACGAGTATGCTTTTTGTGATGTTGTATTGCTATCATTTTATGAGTTTAAAATATAACAGATTGACTTTTAATTATAATTGTATTATGTATAATTGGAAAATTTTATTAATTAAATGAAGAAGGAAACAATCATCTATAATGATAAACTGAACATTTATAAAAAAATGATAAACTGAAGAATAAGCATTGAGATAAATTATTTGAATGATTGTATATACAATCTGCAAACCTTATATATTGATGTGATTGACAAAGTAATGCTTGTTGAGAACAACATAAAAGATATTAAAGAACTGGAGAATATCTCAAGATAGATTCTAATAATTTTTGATGTTAATACTTGTAGAAATAGAAAAATTAGAAAATATGTGAATTTTTAAACCATGATGAGAAGCAAGAATTTTATTGTTTTGTGGAAGAAGGAACAAAAGGCTAAAAAGATAATATGCAGTGTAAATGTTGTCAAAAACTTACCTCATTTCCCAGTATTGACAATTGTGGTAATTCTGGGTTGTTACACAAAAAAGGTCCTATAAATGATTTTGTGGAGTGAAGTGTAACTGTTTTGATTTTGATTGTTTTAAACTAAATAATTGGAGAAGAAAACTTGGTTAATGTATTGTTGCAAGTTACCTGTATGTCGAGATGTTTTAGCATGCCACTCTAGAATGGAATAAATATGCATAATGGATATTTAATGTTCTTTCAACAAGTAATTTATAGGGGCCTATAAGGATCTAAGTAGGTCACCTGTTTGTGGTTATGCAGCACAGTGCTAGTGATCTTAGTGTTTTAAAAGCACAAATCACTAGAAAATTATAAGGGTCTTTTAGAACAATGGGGTTTTGGTGCAAAATGGTGCAAATGGATAAAGGGATGCTTGGAGACATGCCACTTTTCAGTGTTAGTGAATGGGAGAGTGGGGGACTTTTTTAGTGCCTTATGGGGAGTGAGGCAAGGGGACCCACTTTCCTCTATCCTATTTACTTTCATTGCTGAGGTGTTTAGTAGATTGATCTTGAAAGCAGATGAGGTAGGGCTAATAAAGGGATGGAGGATAGGAAAAGATAGGGTAAGGGTGACTCATCCACAATTTGCAAATGACATCATAAATTTTTGTGAAAATGGGGGAGAGCATGATGCGAGGAATTTGACATTGTTGGTGAATCTTTTTGAGAGTTGACAAATTTAAAGGTAAATCTTAGTATGAGTGTGGTTGCTGGAATCAATTTGGGTCAATCTGAGATTGAAGATTGAGCTAGGGAGTTAGGGTGTACTTCAAGTTGATGGCCATTGAGATACTTGGGTCTACTGTTTGGAACGAATTCTAGTGTGTTATCTTTTAGGGACTGGGTGGTGGAGAAATTTGCAAGGAAATTAGTGGGATGGAAGAGAAACTGTATCTCCTTAGGAGGTAGAATAATTCTTATTAAATCCACATTGGCTAATCTCCCAATTTATTACCTATCAGTCTTTTGCATGCCTCAGGCTATTGTGCAAAAAAAATGAGAAAATTATGAGGGACATTCTCTGGGAACCTGAGAAGATAAGAAAGAAAACTTAATTAGATGGGAGGTGTTATGTAGGAGGAAAGAGTGTGGTGGTTTGGGTTTGGGAAGATTGAAGGAAAAGAACTGAGCTTTTTGTTAGGGAAATGGCTTTGGAGATTTCGAAGGGAGATAGACAAACTTTGGCATAGAGTGGTAGTAAGCATTCATGAGCATTCAGAGAACGGTTGGAATGTTGGAATATCTAGCAGGGTTTCTAGTGCTTCTCCTTGGAAGGCTATCCACAAAATGCTTCCACATTTTTTGCCTCATACCAAGTGTGATACCAATTCGGGAAACAAAATCAGATTTTGGGAGGATCTATGGTTAGGAGAACTTTCTTTAATGGAGTCTTTTCCTTCTTTGTTTGCTATTTCATCTTTTAAGGCTAGATCCATATTTGAGTCCTAGGTCCATTCCCCTTTTCAATTTGGTACTGGTTGGAATTTGGGTTTCCGTAGGAATGTGGGGTTCAGAGGTGGATCTTGTGTCACAATTGCTTCTGTTGTTGGATGGTGTTTTTCTTGATAATAGTCGATTATGGATGGGTAATTCCTCTGGAAATTTCACTTGTGCTTCCTTTTTTAAAATGTTGGTTTCCTCTCCTTTACTTCCTATATCTTTCCCTGTTAAGAAATTGTGTCGTCCAATCCCCCTAGGTTGAGTTCTTTTTGTTGAGAGGTTTACAATGGTGCAATCAATACTCATGGCTTTTTACAGAGGAGACCTGGTTGGTGCCCATCTCCAAACTGGTGTCTTGTGTGAATCAAATGGTGAATCTGCTCATCACTTGCCATTTCCTTCCCTTTTGTTTGTTGTATTTGGGAGTGGTTTTTTTCCTTGTCTGGTTGCAGGTGGAACACTCCTTTCAGCTTGAACCATGATTTCATTAAGATAGAAGAAGAGAAGAGAGAAGAGGGAGAAGAGAAGAGGAAGAAGGGAAGAAAATGTTGAGAGAGCTAAAAAGTTATTTTGGCAGCGCCAGACTTTATATTTATAGATTAGGGGGACCATACAATATAAAAAAGAAAGAAAAAGACCAAAGTGCCCCTTGTGGCACATAACAATATTACATTAGATAAATTGTTTGATCCCTTGACTTTCAGTTGGCCAAGGAAGGGGGAAGATTACTTTGGGAGTGCATAAGAGCTGCAGTGGTTTGGACATTGTGGGAAGAAAGAAACAAGCGAATTTTTGAGGAGAAAAAAGAAGTAAAGAGGCTTTGAAGAAATTATAATGGTAAAGGTGACACATTGTGTGGAGACAACAAACTTGTTTCCTGACTTCACATTTGATGATATTATTAGACAAGGGGGGTACAATTGCTGCATCATCTTCAACTAAGAAGAAACAAATGGTAATCTAGGAACCAACAATGGACGATTTTTTGAAGTTGAATTTTGATAGGAGCTGTCTTGGCAACCTGGGTGCTGTTGGAATGGGAAGGGTGATAAGAAATAGTGAAGGATAATTGGTGTTCTTGTATTCTAGGCCTATAGGTTAAGGGGATTCAACAGGTGCAGAACTAAAGGCAGCTATATTTGGGGTCCAAAAGGCATGGGATATAGGGATTAGGAAGTTGTTGGTTGAAGGAGATTCAAAGGAGTAAAAAGGTGCAAAAATTCTATTTTGAGAGAATGGGGAGAAGCCAAAAATCAGGTCTGGCTGCCCCTTTCATTAGCTTATATACTCGTAAATAAAACTAAATACAAAGACAAGTATGCCCTTAGTAAGTCGGCTACTTGTAAAAACTAAGTAAACACTCTTGGTCTAAAACATAAACTAATGGACCTTGGGCCCAATAATTCTCTAACTATGCTTTGTAAATAAAAACAAATGTTATCAACCCAAAACTCAACACTCTCCCTAATGTTGGGTATAGATGTCACACTTATCCAACTTGCGCAGATCATGCTCTAGCTTGTTTCTTGCAACACTTTTTGTAAGAACATCAGCAAGCTGTAGGTTAAATGCAATATATGGTAAACACAGTTCTTCGGATGTCACCCTTTCCCGTATAAAGTGTTTATCCACTTCTATATGCTTCATCCTATCATGCTGAATTGGGTTGTGGGCAATGTTAATTGCTACTTGATTGTCACAGTATAGCATCATAGGTTCTTCGATCTCAACTCCACTCTCCCCTAACATGGATTGGACCCAGAGGAGCTCTGAAACACCATGTGCCATGGCTCTGTATTTAGCTTCTACATTTGATCTTGTTACAACTGATTGATTCTTACTCTTCCATGAAAATAGATTACATTCCACGAGTGTAAACCCTTGATGAAGATCTCGTCATCTAGGCACCCTGTTCGATCAACATCTGTGTAAGACTCTAACATCAAATGTCCATGGTCAGCAAATAGTATGCCTCTACTTGCATGTATTGACTCACCACACTCATCGCATAAGAGATATTTGGTCGTGTCATACATAAGTATAGCAATCACCCCACCAATCTTTGATACCTTCCAACATCCTTTACTAGTTCGCCTTTTAAAACATTTATTTTGTGGTTTTGATTAATAGGTGTATCAGTTGCCCTTGCCCCAAGTTTTCTTGTCTCTTGTAGTAAGGCCAAAACATACTTCCTCTGTGAGATGAAAATCCCATGCTTGGACCTTGCCACCTCAATGCCAGAAAATACTTCGGCTCCCCAAGATCCTTAATCTCAAACTCTTTGTGCAAGTTCTTCTTCAAGGTATCAATCTCACTTAGATCATTTCCTGTGACTACAATGTCATCCACATACACTATCAGTATAGTGGTCCCCTCCTTTTCACATATAGAGTATGATTAGATTGAGTTTGAGTAAAGCCAAATACAATCAATGCACTTTTAAACCTGTCAAATCAAGCTCTAGGTGATTGCTTCAAACCATATAAAGACTTATTTAATCTACATATCTTTCCTTTAGCCACATCATTGTAAAACTAGCTGGAAGATCCATGTACACCTCATCTTGCAGGTCTCCATTAAGAAGAACATTCTTCACATCATGTTGGAAGAGGGGCCAAGAGTATGTAGTTGCTAGTGATAGGAGAATCCAGATTGATCTCATCTTTCCCACTGGTGCAAAAGTTTCCAAGGAATAATATATTTGCAACTAGCCTCGCCTTGTACCTTTCTATACTTTCATCAGACTTGGTTATAGACGCAGAGTCGAGGGAGGAAAGGAAGGCCCAGTAGGAAGGAGATAATCCACTATAGGAAAGATAGTGTGAGATGCAATGAACAATACACTTCCTTTTCCCTTTTCGGAGTGCAATAGGGATATCTAGGTCATCTGCAATGGTGTTAGGAGAAGGGGTAGTAGTATCAGAGGAAACAAGAGGCATACTTGGGTTTGTGTCATTCGAACTTGGAATCTCTGATGAGTTGATAGGGAGTGACATGGGTTCCTCTGTTGTGGAATCAACCTCCTTGTGTTGTCGTAGGTGTTGTTGTGTAAAACACTGAGAGGCAGGACGCAATGGAGGTGGAAAAGTGGGTGGAGTAGGTGGGTTAGACAAAGGAGTGGGCAAAGGAGACGGAATAGGAAGTGATATAGATTGCTCACTTCCTTCTCCAAAACACTCCCCTTGAGAAGAACCCCTCCGGAGAAAAAAGGTGTGGATTCAAAAAAGGTGACATCCATAGAAACAAACATACTGACTATTGGAAATTGGATCATAACAACAATACCCCTTTTGATTTCCTGCATATCCAAGGAAGACACACTCCTTCGCCTTAGGGTCTAGCTTTAAGCGGCGAGGACCAAGAATATGGTCAAAGCATACAGATCCAAAAACCCTTAAAGGAATATAGAACATCTCTCCCTCAAGAAAAAGAAGGCTGAAAGTGCTGTATCCAAGAACATGAGAAGGTAACCAATTAATTAAAAAAACTATTGTAAGGACTACATCACCCCAAAAACGAATTGGAACTACAAAGCTCACCGTCATGCTTCTTGCTACTTCCACAATGTCTGTTCTTCCTTTCTACTATACCATTATGTTGTGGAGTGTATGTACAACTACTCTGGTGGACTACTCCATGCTCCAATAGGTATGATGTCAGGTTTTTCTCAAGGTATTCCTTGGCATTATCTGATCTAAACACTTCCACTTGTACCTCAAATTGCGTCAACACCATCTCATGGAACTGTTGAAGCAAAGAAGGTACCTCATCATAAGATCGCATTAAATATATCCAAGAGTATCGAGAATAATCATTCACAAATAGAAGAAAATTTCGATAGCCACCCATTAAAGAAATATGATATGGTCCCCACACATCAGTATGAACAATATCCAGAACAGAAGAACATCTTTTATTGCTTGCTTTAAAAGAATATCTACAATGCTTTTTAAGTTGACAACCCTCACACTCCAAGCTGGACAAATTGGTAGAGTCAAACAACTTTGAAAACATAAAATGCAAAGAAGCAAAAGACAAATGCCCTAACCGATTATGCCAAAGCATAATCTGATCCACTGACTCTGACTCATTGTTCCTGTTGATATGATGACTCTAATAACTGGGAAGTGCATCAAGAAGATAGATTCTATTCACCTTATGATCACATCCAATCATCCTCTTTGATTCCATATCTTGTAAAGCACAATGGCCAGGAGAAAAAAAATCACTGAACAGTTCAAATTCTTTGTCAAGCTATTAACAGATAAAAGATTAGTGCTTAGTCTAGGGACATGAAGGATAGAAGGTAGGGTAATGGTATTAGTTATCTTTATAGATGCTTTACCAGCAATGGGAACATGTGATCCATCAGTTGTGGAAACTCTATCTTTGCTAGAGCAGAGGTGGTATGGGGAGAAGATTGTGAAAATATTGGTCATATGTTCTAAGGCTCCCAAGTTTAACCCATGGAGGTTCCCCCTTAACTGTAGTGGATGCATAATTTCCAGTGGCATGTGAACTGCATGTATGTGTAAACGAAGAATGACTGCTTCTTGATCCACCTACACCTTGCTGTCCACTTGATAATGAGCTAGAACTAGTTGTTGCAACAAACTCTAGAGAAGCTGTAGTGATCCATTAGTTGTGGAAACTCTATCTTTGCTAGAGCAGAGGTGGTATGGGGAGAAGATTGTGAAAATATTGGTCATATGTTCTAAGGCTCCTAAGTTTATAACCCATGGAGGTTCCCCCTTAACTGTAGTGGATGCATAATTTCCAGTGGCATGTGAACTGCATGTATGTGTAAACGAAGTATGACTGCCTCTTGATCCACCTACACCTTGCTGTCCACCTGATAATGAGCTAGAACTAGTTGTTGCAACAAACTCTAGAGAAGCTGTAGTTTGGTGGTCCTGATTTGCCATATTCACATTTCCCTTTTTGTTTTTGAGCCGATTTGGTATAAGGTGTGGGTAAAGCTTCCAACAGGTATCTCTAGTATGTTTAGGTTTCTTACAATAGTCACAAATCAGGTCCTTCTTGTCCTCCTTCCTCGGTTCATTTCCATCCTTATTTCCATTTGGCTTAGGCTTTCGCTGTGCTAACCATAGTCGACTGCTCAAGGCCTAGGTTTCTCATCATCACATTCCTCCTACTCTCCTCTCCAAACACAAAGGCATATGCCTAAGAGAGTTACACTATCTCAAGAAAGAATATGCTGTCGGGCAATGTTATATTCAAGGTTAAATTCTGCTAGAAACTCAATATTATTCTCTATTAGTTTCTGATAAGTTGCTACATCTTTGTTACTTTCCCAAACCACGGTTTCCAAGTGATATATCTCTTGCCAAAAGGTTTTGAGGGTTGAAAAATAAATTGCAACAGACTTATCTCCTTGCTTAGTAGCAATCACCTGGTTTCTTAACTGGTAGGCTCTAGCAACATTTTCACTTTGTGAACAAGTTTCTAATACTCCATCCCTAATCTTCTTAGCTATGTTAGCCCATAGAAAGTTCTTACTTATATGGGGTATAATGGAATTGCACAGCCAGGTCGTCATCATGTAGTTCTCTTGTACCCACTAGTGGAGAAGTTAGTCTCAAGTTTCTTCTCTTCACTGGTGACATACCCCAATTTTCCACAAGCTCCAATGGCCATTTTTGTAGATTGTGACCATTCTAAGTAGTTTGTATCATCCAACTTGACTATAGTGATGGTTCCAGCCCCGAAGAGGTCACCAACACTTCCACCTTGTCCCATTTCACTTGCAGATTAGGAAATCAATCTGAGATGAAAAGAAAGAGTATTATCTCCTTTAGAAATCTCAAACACATTCCTGGTACCCTAGAAGCCCCTCCCACCAAAGATTCCCTTCTTCGTGGGAACGGGGGAAGGAAGAGAAGAGGCTGCCGCTCCCTCCAGAGGCTTCCAAAAAGATTGGGACTTGAACGCCCTATTCAGAAAACCTCTAGAAACACTAAAAAGCTAGAGCGCCACTTCCTAGTTCAAAATTAAAGAGACCTATTAAATTAGGATTCTTCCCCTTTCTCCAGTTCTTTCGGGTTTTGGTGATAAACCTTAGACCTGCTACAAGGGATTGCAAATCCACCAAAAAAATCCAAAAACTGGGCTTACCTGAAGTCGTTGATCAACACTTACCTCATCATGTAGTCAGTTGATCTAGGGCTATATGATGGAACAACTCAAACAATCCCTAAACTTGCTCTGATACCAAGTAGACAAGTGTAAAAATTCTGTTTTGATATACAATCTGTGAAGGAGAGAAGAAAGAAAAAGAAGGTTCAGTTTGGGCTCTTCTGTAACTGTAAGAATATGGTATTGCTATTGTCCTAGGAGTTTGGGGAAGCCGGGGCTTCTCATATTATTGTAAAATTTTTCCTGAATTAATAAAAGATTTTTTCTGTTGCTGAAAAAAAATGTTTCTTTTTGAAGGTTCAGTTTGGAAAGAGTACAAATACAAATATGTAGAGCGCAAAACCTTATATTTTATATTATTTTTTATGTATTTGTACTGTACATATTTGTACTCTTTTCAAAATGAGCCAAAGGTCCAAATTTATTAAAACAAAAAGAAATAGTAAAACACAAATAAAACAGTTAACTTTGTTGCTGATAAACTAAAAGTAATACATAAAAAATGCTGATGTGGATTTTAAAAGAAAATAAATGTTTTAAAACTCCCTTTTGGCTCACACCTCCAGATCAAAGGGGTTGATTTTGTGATTTTAGTCAAACTTTCTATGTTAAGATTATGGTTGGGAAATCAAAATATTCATGATTAGAAGAAAGGGAAGAAAATTCAGAAAATAGAGGGGATGGACCCCTTTTTTAGTCATAATCTTCAAGGGTTCAAGACAACATACACAAACATGTGTTCATTGAACCCTAGCAAATTAGAAATAATAAAATGAAAATAGTATTTTAGCCCACAAAACATAGTTTTCAAGATGCCAAGGCGATAAGGGGGCACCTATTTGCCTAGGCATGGCGATGGATATTTTTTAAGTAAAATCCACATATCCTAGGGTAGTTCCCTAGGTTCCATAACCATCTTTCTTTAATAGCTATCCATAATTTTGATAAGTAAATTATAAACTTCATGTTTATGTCTAGAAAATCAACATATTTATGAGAAGAAAAAGAAGAAAGAAAAGAAAATTCAAAAAATATACAGTCTGAACCCCTATTTTTGTTATAGGAAAAGAATAAATGTGGTGATTAAACAAAATTTTAAGTTCTTCCCATATTGGTTCAGATTTTGAAGCCTTTGAGGGTTCAATAAAGCAGTTAGCAATGTTTGTGTTGATTAAACCCTAACAAATAAGAAAATACTAAAAAGGAATTAGTTTATAAACACAAAAGATGAATATTTTTGTTTAATAATGTTTATTTTATAATTATAATCTCAAAAGAATAACTATATAAAAGTATTTTATTACACAGTATACAAAACTGCTTTGTGATTGGGTGAGGCGAGCCTCAAGGGTGCCTTGTAGGGCTGTCAATGGGTCTGTTCTGACCCGATGGACCCGATTGGGCCGGTTCTGGTTTTGGGAACTGGAACTGACGGGTCGGTTCCGGGTCCTGATATAGGGTCCCGATTACTATCGGTTCAGAACCGGTTCCACCTAGTCCTGAACCGATTCAGACCCGAGCCCGATATAAAATGTATAATATATTAAATAAAAAAAAATATAATAATAATATATAGAATATATATTATATATAATATTTAATATATATTAAACAAATATTTATTTTGTATTTATTATAATTGGGTCTGTCGGGTCAGACCCGATTGTCCCAAGAACCGATTGGTTCGGTTATGGGTCCAAAAATTTCAGACCCTATCGGGTTCGGTTCTGGGTCTGTGTCCACAACATTTTATGTTGGGTTGGTTCTGGTTCTAGCTGGTTCTGACCCAGACCTAGACCTGATCAGTTGACAGCCCTAATGCCTTGTTGCCTAGGTGTCGCCTTGACAACTATGCCGCAAAATGAATAATTTACAGTAGGGTTGCTTTCTAAAGTCAGGACCAAGGCGGCGTACAAAGTAGCTAGTCAGGACCAAGGCGGCGTACAAAGTAGCTAGTCAGGACCAATTTTGTTAAACAAAATTGAGGCAAAAACGTAAATTTATGACTACGACTTTTACTAATATTAAAATTAATTAATAAATTTATATTAATTTTTTACTTTTATGAAATTTCATTAAGTTATTGCTTATTATTTTTATTAAATTATTACTTTTTATTGATTTATTATTAAGGGTCATTTACTAGAACACCCCCTGTAGTTTCACAGATTTACTTAAACCTACACTATACTTCACATTTTACTAAAACACCCCCTATAGTTTACAACCTTTTTACTTAATCGACCTTTCACTAAGAAGTGTTTGTTTTGCCATCTGAGTATAGCAACATGATCACCTAAACTGAGTGGAAAAGGTTCAAGGGCATGGACCTGTGATTGTTTATTCCAAAAGTAGCCCCAACACTTCATACAATAAACAAAATTGACCAAATAGAGTGGTTGCTAGTGTCTTATTAGGGGCAAACATGGTATTTTTATTTTTATTTTCTTTTGATTAAATTTATTGAAATAGACATTAAGGTCACAGTTGTCATTTTCCACTGTTATCTAATAGAAGGTTGATTAGGTAAATCAATTGCAAACTACAAGGAGTGTTTTAGTAAAACACAAACTATAGGGTAGGTTTTAGTAAACCCATGAAAGTATAGAGGGTGTTTTAGTAAATGACCCATTTATTAACTTAAATAGTTGGTAAATTATTTTTATATAAATTTCTGTATTTGGGGTTGTGGTGTTTTCTCTTTTTCTTGGTTTGGGTGGAAGTTTTGTTGGGGGGGGGGTGGATCTGTTTGGGAGGTTTTTTTTCTTTCTTGTGTAAGTTTTTATGTATTGGGATTTTTTGTTTGATTGGTGTCTTAGCTTAGGTGCTGAGTGCTGATAGGTTTGAGTTGTAGGAACTGGTGAATTTGTTTTGTTGGGCTTCCACTCTCTGGTGACTTCTTAACACCTTCCTTGTACTCTTTTATTTTAGTAAATTTTATTTTAAGACCAAAGAAGAACTATGCACTTAAGTAACATGACTTTCTATGACTATGAGTGCCTTGCTGCGTAGCTGTCACCTTGATAACTACTGAAAAAGTTGAATTTAGTTTGTCCCCAGTTGGTGGTTGAGCCTTGAGCTTAATCTTCCTTTGTATTGAATCCGAAATTCATAATGAACAAATTAAAATGATATATCTGGAAATTTCTTATCTTTCAGCAATCAGCACAAATTGATACCCCTTAAATAAGGCGCTTTGAAATTTCAGGTCTTGTCTTGTTGTTGGGCCTTACAATAATTTTCTTTTACCAGTCATAAATGTTTTGCATTTATGTTTTTAGAAGCATGCCATTTTGGTAATTCAGATGTGGCATTTCCTATTAGATTTGACCTCACTCTGAGCTGCTTGTTTCCCTCTACATGATCACACCTGGCTTATTCAATGCAAAATTGTAAAGATTCTTTTCTTTATCTTGTTTCTTTGATTTGTTATTTCATTCTTTATTTTAATCTCTTAACTAACTAACTCATCAAAAATATTTAATCTCTTTAACTATTTTTTTTGTAGTTCTGCGAATGGAGCTGGATATTCAGAGATTTATGCAAAATCCTGATCAACAGAAATTTGAGTTTTCTCACTTTCCAACATCCTACCTCCGGCTTGCAGCTCATCGTGTTGCCCAACATTATGGTCTGCATACTATGGTAATGGATAACTTAATAGATGGCCAGGGCACCCGAATAATTGTGAGAAAAACAGCTGAAAGCAGATACCCTGCTGTCTGTTTGTCGGAAATTCCTCTGAAACAGTCAGAAAGTGATAAACCTGAGCATGTTAAGATTGCCATCAAACCGAGATCACATAAAGCTTCTACAGATGATGCAAGTGATCAGTGTATTAAGTGCAGTCCTGTAAAAACCATGGAAGAGAGAAAGGAGGAGTATGATAGAGCACGTGCCCGCATTTTCAGTAGATCTAGCAGTTCTGGTACAGAAGGTGTTTTATGTGCAGCAAATGATGGAAGGAGCTCATCTTCAAGCAAAGACGAGAGTGAAAGTTGCAGGGCAGATGTGCAGCCAGAAAAGATTAGCACAAGGGATGGTAGTATTTCCAGAGTCGCCATTTTCAGAGACAGGGAGAAGGATCGTTCTGATCCAGATTACGATCGGAGTTATGAAAGGTAAGGCCACTATTTCTTAGTTAGGCTAAAAGTGTTCTTGTCAACTTATCAAACTAACAGTGCTCTGAAGCTTCTGCAGGTATGTTAGGAGTGTTACGCCTAATCAAAGCTTTAGCTTGGGGCCTTTGAACATGCAGAGCTTTCAACCTTCATTCATGCAGTATGAATCTGGGTTTCCTCTGAATCAATTGCAAGGAACTAAGACATCCCTCAGCTACAGACCTTCATTTAGTCTGGCTATGGATCCATTTTGTGCCATGGGATTAAATCAGACTTCTAGGGATCCTATGTATATGCAGTGGCCTAGTCCTGCAATGATGTATGCCCAGTCCTATGATCAATTTAGACATGCTGTTTTCCAGGTAGGCTAAACTTTCATAATTTCCCAGATGGGTGTATACATAATTAAAAAATTAGCCATAGTTTGAGCATGCTTGTAGATTGTTGTTGCACATCATTTGATGGTTCCACTTTGGAGATCTCCTCGGTGAAGAAGAAAAATGCCAGATAATTGGTGTCCTTCTGGTGAAGAAGACAAGGGTGTAAATACCGAATAAGACAAAGGTTATTTGCACTCTTCCATATTTTCACCTTTCCACTTGTTCTAGAAAATTGAAATAGATATTTTAGTCATAATCAATTGGGTGACTGCTAAATAAGGTTGTGGCACATTTGCCTACAAATCATAATTGTTATTTTTGTGATAGCTGGTATCTAGCACATTAGAAAATGTGGTCCACGACTCCACATGCAGATTTATATCTGTATCACTTATATAGGTGTGCTTGTCATAGTAGTTTGTTATTTGTTAATGATGTATTTTCACTCGTGTGCCTTCAAGGAATGTTACATCCTGTTGGGAAGTAGGATTTCATTTTAAACATGGATGTTTGAGTCTCAAGGAGTTCTGGAAATCTCTTGGATCAGAAGCAAATGTCTTCACTTGTTGAAGAGAGGGAGGTATATTGGAAGACTATAATTGTTAACACTCCAGTTCTACTTGCTTGTAGGATTGTAACAATTCAATGGCATCTACTTCTAGTGTTTCAATTTATCAGTTCTATAGCATGTCTAAATTGTTCATTGGGACTGGGTATGTTTTATAGCATTCTATCTGAGATAAAGGTCCTGTAAGTAATTTAGGTTTAACCCCCAACACAGTTTTGTGAAGCACAAAAGTTGTACTTGTTGCATACGTGTATGGGGTTTGGTCCTTTCTTTGGAGGAGTATTTATTTTAATGAGCTTCAGTAGTTGGCCTTTTCTAGTTCTATTTTGTGAGGTTGACTTCTAATCCTATCAGAAAAATGACTCTAGCCATCTTTTTCAGAAGCCATCTTATTTCTCTCAAAGTGTCTAAAAACAACGATGATCAGTTTGGTTAGGAGATCTTTGAAGTGGGACCATACATGTGGTGTCAGCAGGGCAGAGCATCTTCGCAAAGAGTGTAGTCAGTGTTTTATGGTCTTGTTACTGATATTGCCACCCAATACTGTTACTGCAGGCTCCTTTTTATCAGCAACCATTGAGCTTTGATTACTCCCAAAACCATTAGAATACTGGGGATATCTGTAACGTTACTCATGAAATTCATTCTATTTCCTTTAGGTTGTATTGAGAGTAGAGACGTAATTGAAGAATTGTTTTTCATACACTCCCCTCTTAGTTCATGTGCTCTTTTATTTTGTCTTGCCATTAACAAGGAATGAAGATTTAGTAGTATAATTTCATGGTATCTTCTAATTTTGCTTATCTAGATTTTTCCTAGCTACAGTACTGAACCTGATTATGTTACAGTGGACCTGTGAGTTGATGAGGCTCCTAAGTTCTCTATTTTAATATTTCAATGAATCTGCACTTTACATGTAATCTGCTATTTTATTTTCTAAACGTTTTTTCCTGGATGATAGATGGAATGTTGGACTTAGATATCCAATGCCATGTTACAATGAGATACAGACTTGAGAGGGTAATGTGCCATTGGTGGGTCTTCCCATTTAATGGATTATAAATTCCACCTCTAGAAACTCGTTTGGTTGATCTCAACAGAACCGGCCTCCTTATTTAATGGGTGCTTGATTAATCCCAATTCGTCTCTACTCTGGTATATGATACAAGTTGATTTAGGCTATGTTTGGTTTAAGGAAAAGGTAGGCTATGAACTTGATTTAGAAAGAAACTAGTGCAGCACCTGCATGTTTATTCTTAATTGTAGACAAAATTGAAGGCCTGAATAATTCTCAAACTGAACAGGTAAACCTGGATAAATGCATGAATGCATTGGTATATCACGTTTGTTCAAGGGGCGAGTTTTGGTGCTTTTTGTCTTTTTATTCGCTAGTGTAAATTCACCTGCATTGGTATAAATGCATGAATGCAATAATGAGGAGTGAAAATGGTTAATTTTTATTTACGAGTCTTTAATACAATCCAAAATGGGCCAGCAGCAGCCTCATGACTGGTAAAATAATAGACTGAACCATTTAGCCAAAATAGTCAGAAAGGGAATCTGAATCCAACAGAAGATCCTTCAATCCACTCTCTTGTCAAAACAAGGTTTTATATTCTGAAGTCTGATGTATGAGAAGTAAATGAGTCTGAAATGTAAAAAGTGGAAATGATTTCCTGCTTTGTAGAGGCTCTTAAAACTGTAAAGTTTATTATAAACAAAAAAATAACATTGTAAAAAAGAATAATATTGAAAAGAATATTAAGCAAAAATATTATTATATTAATGAACAAATATTATGGTTTGTTGAAAATTGAAGTAAATAATAATTTCTTATCATTATTATTAAACATATTATTAGATATTCTTATTATTAGATGTGTTCACGAGTGGTTGGTTTGGGGCAGGCTTTGCTTCTTTATATAAAGAATGCCAATGGGCTTGAGCCTGAGCTTGGTTCGACCATTAGGCACAGATCTTGAGCCAAAGCCTAAAGCCTGATTTTTATAGGTATTTTATAATACATTAATTATATGTTATTAATAATATATAATATTATATACATTTAATATAATTTGACTATTATATAATATTATAAACATATTCTTACATTTCTATTGTATATTTAATATTATTGGGTCAGGCTTATTTGGGGCTCAATGCCGGCTTGAAAAATAGTCGTGCTTGATTTTTAGAGCTCGAGCCTACGGGCTTTAAATTTTATCCAAGCGTGATTTAGGACGAAACGGGTCAGGCTAGCCGTTTGGCTACGAAGCCCATGAATAGGTCTACTTATTACTAAATAACTATTATAATTTATTTAAATAAAATTAATATTATATATTTTAATAATAATTATTAGATAAAAAGTATTACTAAATGTTATTTTTATTCAAATAAAAAATATTATTTATGATTTATTATTTAATATTATGATATAATATGTAATAATATTATTTAAATGAATATGATTATGGTTTATGTTATTATTAAATGAAAGTAATAAAGGCATTAATGTCATTTCATGAGACTAGGCTACCATTTGACAAGTCTTTTTTAAAAGATTTTCTAGAAGATGCAACCAAAAGGCATAGTGGGATTTTATATAAAGATCTTGGCAACTCACGTATTGTTTGGTTGCAGGCGTGTCTTTTTGCGTGATGATGAGACGAAAAAAGGTGAGACGCTTCATTTCTAGCTTCTTGAAATAAGCTCGAATTGAGCTTCTCATGTCTTTTCAAGCTGGTCTTTTGGTGACAAGATCTTTTCCCACCCAAATAGAAAAAGATGAAAATTCGGGTTGCTGCCTTGCTGGGCTTCGAAACAGTCAACAACCCGTGCGAGAAGACGTGCCAAATGGGGCCTAGGTTTTACCATTTCACACGTCTTTTCTCTTTTTATATATTAGAAATAGATGTAACCTGAAAAACTCCTTACCTCTAAAAGATAAGTTTTTTAAACATTAGATGTCTAAAATGTGTTATCAAATGCTACCTTAAAATAGGATCCTTGTCTTTTGAACCAGTGATCAAGGGCTAAGTAAGGTTCAAAGTATCGACACGATACACATTTTGGCCATATCGTATCGGTACTTAGAAACAACCTTTTTATCAGTTCTTTTTTTCAAAGTTTGTTTTTTCTAGGAAGATAAAAGATGTTTTTTTATTATTAAAAAAAGTTGGGGGACCAAGTGTTTCGGACCGTATCTTTTTCAAAAGATACGATACGATACATCTAATACAGGGCATATTATATCGATACTTTGAACCATGGGGCTAACCCCATTGGACTTAAACATACATGCATTTGTTTTCCCTTTTATGAACATTTTCAAGATCGATCTTGCATTGAATCGGACCCGACTTGAAACCAAAATTAAAACTAACCATACCTGATACAAAGACCACAATGTGCAACTCTAGAGTGGTAGTTCATACCTAATATCAGTAGCAAAATTGACCTCTAATTGAAGTAGGCGCATTTGTTTGATAGAGTATGCCTTTAGCTCCAATTAGATTGATGTACATAAACATTTATTCGTAAATGAATAAAGTACATTATTGTTTTATGTTAATATTGGTATGTTTCTGTGTATTACCTCCTAAACTAGACATCTAAGAGACTCGTGTTAGTTTAGAATGTTCTCAGTCTTAGATAGTGTATGTCCTTAGTTCCAATCAAATTGATGTACTGATACATTTATTGTAAATGAGTAAAAGTAAATAATTGTTTCATATTATGATTGGTGTGTTTTTGTGTAATTATCTCTTAAACTAGACACTTATAGGACTTGTGTTAGTTTAGAATGTTCTAAGCCGTTGGATAGACTTGGAATTTATCTTGCCAAGGCTAACACTAATGTGGTGCTAAAAAGGTTGGGGCAACCTGTCCCAGCTACTAGGATTGGACCCGAAGCACATGTAGTGTGTGCTTAAAACACTAAACCTAGACCAATTTCCAATTATGCCTTGGACCTTGGAGATTGATGGGCAATACTGGAAAGTTACACATAACCCTTAGACTCGATTATGGTACTGCACTGGGTGTTGGGTCGAACTGTCTTTGATATGCCAATCAGTGAGATCATTTGGGGGTCAAAACCTAGGTATATTGGGGCAGTCTGAGAATTCACTCGAGTGTGTGATTATAGTGATAGGATAAACCCCTTTGTCGAGCAAAGTGAATGGTTGGGATTGCACTTTCTCTAATGGAAACCAAAACTGCCAACAGTCGATCTCAACCGTGTTTGAGGTTTGTTTTGAAAAAAGGTTTGCAAAAGGTTTTAATTCCTGGGACCCATCCAAGTACAGAGTGCAACGCTACACCTTGCAGTCAGGGGAGAGGTCATTTCTTATCGGGTAGTGTTTGATCATTATGGGTTGAGAGGTTAAGTGTAAGAGACCTTTTAGGGCTGTTTACCTGATGGACTATATCTTACTTAAGTCCATTATCCTTGGGCCTTCATAGGACGGTTGGACTCAAGGACCATTTACTATAAATGTTGGGCCCATTAAGAGCCCATAATGATGGATTCAGGGGTTCACTGTACTTGACAGTGAATTCGGCTAGGTCTTTTCACAAGGGCTGGGCCGAACCCATGTGAGCTTATATAAGGTCATTGTTGGGGTCCCATGCCATGCAAAGTGTACCTAAATGGGCCAGCAACTACCTAGGGACGTGAGTCACTTGCTTAATGGGCCTAAAGACCATGATTAATTAGATTAATTAAGTGGTCACATGACAGCCTAAGCAATCATGTGACTTGGACGAATATGGGTTTCGAAAAGGGTCTGGAGAATCCATTAGGATAAGATTTGGATTAGGAACCTCCTAATTCGATTAGGAGTGATGTTTCTTATGGTATAAGTAAGGAGAGATCGAACTGCTCCAGTTACACAATCTGCTTTCAGTTCTTTCTCTCTACTCTTGTCGCCCTAGAAACCCTAATTTGTTCTCCACTTTTCTGACTGATCTTGATCAGTTCTGATTTCTGATTTTTTGCAAGAAAATATTAGAATTATTTCATGCTCACCTCCCTTGTACGACCAATATGTTGGATTGCAGTTTTATTAAAAATTGCATTGCTAAATCGATTTCATTCCAAGATGCGCCTTTTTCAGTGGAGATGATGGGCTACATCAATGAACTGGAAGCTCGCGGCTCTGGGCTAGATGATAACACCAAGATTGATGTCTTAAATTCTCTGCCTCCCCCCTTCAACCAGTTTATCATGAACTACAACACGAATAAGCTTAAGGTAGCCTTCAGGAACTCAACAATATGTTGTAGAGGGCTGAAGAACTATTAAAGAAGGACAGATCAATAGCCATGCTTGTTGATGGTGACAAGTTGGGTAAGAAAAAGAGGAAGGCTAAGAAGAATCCTTAGAAGAAACTTGGCAAACTTAAAATGCAGAAAAAGGACGAGGCATCAGATGCGTGTCATTTCTACAAGCAGACTGGTCACTAGAAGAGTAACTATCCTCAATATCTAGAGCCCAAGAAGCAAGGTAATTTCGAATCTTTTGTCATAGAGACCAATTTGTTGGTCACTTCTGCATCCTGGTATATTGACTCTGGGATTTCTACTCATGCATGTAACACAATACAGGGGTTCAGGACAAGTAGAAGACTGAGTGACGAAAAAGTGACGCTTTACTTGGGGAATTCTGCAGCAGTTGCAGCTACAACCATAGGAACTGTAGATTTGTATTTCAGAGGAGTTATTACACTTAAAGATTGAATTTATGTACCTACTTTGAGAAGAAATCTATTTTCTATTTCAAAATTGTGTAAGAATGGTTATTGTATTTTGTTTAGTAATACGATTACTATTAAACTGAATAACAAATTCCTCGCTTACAGAGAACTTGAGAATGGTCTCCATGTCCTCCGTCATTCTCTGGAAATAAATATAACTGAAACTACATTGGAAATTATCCCCAAGAAAAGATCACGTGATACGGTTAATCCCACACGCCTGTGGCATTACCGACTTGGCCACATTAATATGGATTGTATCACAAGGTTGGTAAAATGATGGTCATTTGGATTTTCTAACTGTAGAAGATCATCCAACTTGTGAATCTTCCCTTCAGGGTAAGATGACGAAACGACCATTTATGGGAAAGCCTAAAAGATCTACGGGCACACTTGACCTGATACATACTGATGAATGTGGTTCCATGAATGTTAGGACACGTAGCCAACAAGTTTATTTTATAAACTTTATCGATGATTTCTCACGGTATGGCTACGTGTACCTAATGAAACATAAGCCTAAATCCTTTGAAAAGCTCAAAGAGTTTAGACAAGAGGTCGATGTACGGTTGGAGAGACAGATCAAGGCCCTTCGATCAGATTGAGGGGGCAAATATCTCTCCGATGAATTAAGGGACTACATAAAGGACAATGGAATTGTATCACAGTTAACTCCTCCTACTACACCAAAATTAAATGGTGTATCAGAGAGGAGAAACCAAACTCTATTGCATATAGTTCGTTCACTTCTCGTCCACTCGGAACTACCTATATCCTTTTGGGATACATATTGGAGATTGCGATATACGTGCTAAACCAGGTTCTAACTAAATCCGTTCCTACGACTCCCTATGAGCTTTGGACTGGTAAGAAACCAAGTGTGAAACGCTTGAAGATTTGGAGTTGTTCGGCACATGTTAAGAGAACAAGTGCTAACAAATTGGAACCCAAGACCAACTGTTGCCTATTTGTAGGTTACCCCAAAAGCTCTATAAGCTACTTTTTCTATGACCTAAAAGAGTAAAAATTGTTTTTCAGTCGAAATGCCTATTTCTTCGAAGAAGATTACATTTTGGAAAATCATCGTTAGGAAATTGTTCTTGATGAGGAGAGCTCGGGAGTAGTGGGAGATGTCCCACAGGTTCCAGATAATACCCATCTTAGAAGATCTACTTGGGTTTCTAGGTCTCTAGTTCATTATGACTATGATCAAGAAAGTTACTTAATGGAAGCCATGATCAGTGAGGAAGATCCCATGAAAGCCGAGATGGACTTGATGGAAACCTACAAAGTCTGGACTCTTATAGACCCACCCCCTGGGGTGAAAGCAATTGGTTACAAATGGATCTACAAGAGGAAGAGGGGCCTTGATGGAAAGATTGAGACATATAAAGCTCGTCTTGTAGTGAAGCGGTACACGTCGAAAGAAGGAATTGATTATGAGGAAACCTTTTTGCTAGTGGCCATGCTTAAATCATAAAGATCTTGCTAGCTGTAGCAACACACTATGATTATGAAATTTGGAAAATGGATGTCAAAACCGCATTCCTGAATGAAGATCTTACTGAAGATATTTATATGCAACAACCGTAAGGTTTCATTGCTATAGGTTAGGAATACATAGTGTGTAAACTCAACCAATCCATCTATGGACTTAAACAAGCTTCTAGAAGTTGGAACATCTGGTTTGACTCTACCGTCAAACAATTTGACTTTGAGTAGAATCCGGATGAGCCCTGTATTTACAGGAAAGCAGTGGGAGATAAGATTACATTCTGGGTTCTATATGTAGATGACATTTCACTCATTGGGAATGATGTAGGAATGTTAACTACGGTGAAGGTATGGCTTTCACAGCAATTCTCCATGAAGGATCTTAGAGAAGCATCCAATATCTTGGGACTTCGATTTTATAGAGTTAGATCAAATAGGATAATAGGATTATTCCAGTTTACTTACATTGACAAGATTGTCAAATGATACAACATGGAGAGCTCTAAGAAGGGATTTGTCCCTTTTAGAGACGGGGTCACTCTCTCCAAGGGTATGTCTCCCAAGACTCCCGAGGAGATTGAGGGCATGAGAGAGGTTCCCTATGCCTCAGCCGTAGGGTGCATCATGTATGCCATGCTGTGCACTCAACCAAACATTGCTCAGGTAGTGAGTGTGGTATGTAGATACCAATCAAACCCAGGACAAGAGCGCTAGACAATTATGAAAAATATATTTAAATACCTTCAAAGGACAAAAGAGTTTTGTCTAGTATTCGATGGTAGTTTACTATAGATCCAAGGGTACACCGAAGCCGACTTCTAGTCAGACCCAGATGATAAAAAGTCTACATCTAGTTACATCTTTACGATGGGGTCCTGTGCAGTTAGCTGGAAAAGCAGTAAACAAGGGTCCACAACAGATTCCACGACCGAGGCCGAATACATTGCCGCAAGTGAACCTGCCAAGGAAGCCGTTTGGATGAAGAAGTTTATTCAAGAATTAGTAGTTCCATTCAGCACATCACCCATTCCACTGTTGTGTGACAGCACTGGAGCCATTGGTCAGGCTAAAGAGCCCCGAGTCCACTCAAAGTCGAAGCACATCGAAAGGAAGTACCATGTATTGCGGGAGATTGTTGGTAGAAGGGACGCCCAGATTCAGAAGGTCGAATCAATGGAGAATGTGGCAGACCCATTGACTAAGTCACTGACATAGAAAGTGTTTGAGAAATACATGGACAGTATGGGACTCTAGCTTGTACCCGATGAAACCTAAGTGCAAGTGGGAGCTGTTAGACATTGTATGCCCTTAGCTCCAATCAGATTGATGTACATTTGACATTTATTGTAAATGAAAAATAGTACATAATTGATTCATGTTATATGTGGTGTGTTTCTGTGTAATACCCTTAAACTAGATACTTATGAGACTCATGTTAGTTTAAAATGTTCGCAGCCGTTGCTTAGACCTGGGGAGGTTTA
Source organism: Nelumbo nucifera (assembly GCF_055504915.1). NCBI lineage: Eukaryota > Viridiplantae > Streptophyta > Magnoliopsida > Proteales > Nelumbonaceae > Nelumbo > Nelumbo nucifera. The sequence continues at coordinate 80,948,697 of NC_142650.1, forward strand.
TCTTGCCAAGGCTGACACTAATGTGTTGCCAAGTCGTTTGGAGTTACTTGTCTTAGCTCCTAGGGTGAGACCCGAAGCACATGTAGTGTGGGTTTTCTTGAAACTTTGAACCGGACTAGTTTCCAGTTAAACCCAAGACCTTGGAGACAGGTGGGCAAAACTGGAAAGTTAAACCTAATCCCTAGACTCGATTATGGTACTGCACCATGTGTTGGATTGGGCTATCTTTGATATGCCAATCAGTGACATCCTTAGTGGGGGTCAAAACCTGGGTATGTTGGGGCAGTCTGAGAATTCACCTGAGTGGGTGATTATAGTGACAGAATCAACCCCTTTGTCAGACAAAGTGAATGATCGGGGACAAGACTCTCTCTGATGGAAACCTAAACAGCTGGTAGTGGATTTCAAATTTGTTTGAGATTTGTTTTGAAATATATATATATATATATATATATATATGTTTTTTATTAAAAAGGTTTGCAAAGGTTTTAATTCCTGGGATCCATCCGAGCAGAGAGTGCGACATTGTACCTTGCAGCCGAGGGAAATATCCTCTCTTGTCGGGTAGTGTTTGACCATTATGGGTTGAGAGGTTACGTGTAAGACTATTTAGGGCTTTTATACCTGATGGGCTAATCTCACTTAAGACCATAGTCCTTGGGCCTTCATAAGGTGGCTGAACTCAATGACCATTTAGTGTAAATGTTAGACCTGTTAAGAGTCCATATTGATGGGCTCAGGGGTTCAGTGTTTTCAGTAGTGAATTCAGCCAGGCCTTGTAACAGAGCTAGACTGAAGCCATATGGCTTTTGTGAAGATCAATGTTAGGGTCCCACGCCATACAAAGAGAGCCAAGTTAGCCATGTTAGATAGTTATGCCCTTAGCTTCAATCAGATTGATGTACCTTTTGACATTTACTGTAAATGAATAAAATACATAATTGATTCATGTCATTGTGGCGTGTTTCTGTATAATACCCTTAAACTGGACACTTATGAGACTCGTGTAGGATTAGAATCTTCACAGCCGTTTGATAGATCTAGGGAGATTCATCCTACCAAGGCGGACATAGATGTTCCACCAAGTTGGTTGGGGTGGCTTGTCTCAGCTGCCAGGGTGAGACCTGAGGTGCATCCAGTGTGGGTTTTCTTGAAACCCTGAACTGAACCAAAATTCCAGTATTGCCCTAGACCTTGGAGATAGATGGGCAAAACTGGAATGTTACACCTAACCCCTAGACTCGATTATGATACTACGCTACGTGTCGGATTGGGCTATCTTTGATATGCCAATCAGTGAGATCCTTAGAGGGGGTCAAAACCTGGGTATGTTAGGACAGTCCAAGAATTCATCGGAGTGGGTGATTATAGTGACAGGATCAGCCCCTTTGTCGGACAAAGTGAATGATCAGGGATGCACTCTCTCTGATGGAAACCTAAACTGCCGGCAATTGATTTCAACCGTTGAAATTTGTTTTTGCAAAACATATTTATATAAAGATATACATATATATATATATATATTATGGTTTCAAAATGTTTGCAAATAGTTTTAATTCCCGGGATCCATGTGAGTAGAGAGTGCAACACAGTACCTTGAAATCGAGGGAGATGTCCTCTCTTGTCGGGCAGTGTTTGATCATTATGGGCTAAGAAGTTAAGTGTAAGACCATTGAGGGTAATACCTGATGGGATAATCTTGCATTTGCCCATAGTCCTTGGGTTTTCATAAGGTGGCTGGACCCAAAGACCTTTTAGTGTAAATGTTCGGCCCATTAAGAGCCCATGGTGATGGACTCAGGGGTTCACTATCTTCTACAGTGAATTCGGCCAGGCCTTGTAACAAAGGATGGGCTAAACCCATGTGGCTGATGCGTAGATCAATGTTTGTTAGATAGTGTATGCCCATAACTCTAATCAGAATGATGTACCTTATGACATTTAATGTAAACGGATAAGGTACATATTTGATTCATGTTATTATAGTGTGTTTCTGTGTAATACCCTTAAACTGGACACATATGAGACTCGTGTTAGTTTAGAATCTTCACAACCATTGGATAGATTTATCCTACCAAGGCTGATATTGATGTGCCGTCAAGTTGGTTGGGGTGACTTATCTCAGCTGCCAGGGTGAGACATGAGGTACATGCATTGTAGGTTTTCTTGAAACCCTGAACCAGACCAGAATTCCAGTATTTCCCTGGACCTTGGAGATAGATGGGAAAAATTAGAATGTTACACCTGACCCCTAGACTCGATTATGATACTGCACTAGGTGTCGGATTGGGTTGTCTTTGATATTTCAATTAGTAAGATCCTTAGAGGGGGTCAAAACCTGGGTATGTTGTGATAGTCCGAGAATTCATCTGAGTGGGTGATCATAGTGACAGGATAAGCCCCTTTGTCAAACAAAGTGAATGATCGGGGATGCACTCTCTCTGATGGAACCAAAACTATCGGCAGTTGATTTCAACCGTTGAAATTTGTTTTGCAAAATATATTTATATAGAGATATACATATATATGATGGTTTCAAAATGTTTGCAAAAATGTTTTAATTCCTGGGATCTATGTGAGTAGGGAGTGCTTGTTCCTTGCAGCCGAGGGAGAGGTCCTCTCTTCGCAGGCAGTGTTTGATCATTATGGGTTGAGAGGTTAAGTGTGAGACCATTGAGGGTAATACCTGATGGGCTTATCTTGCATCTGCCCACAGTCCTTGGGTTTTTATAAGGTGGCTTGACCGAGGGACCATTTAGTGTAAATGTTGGGCCCATTAAGAGCCCATGGTGATGGACTCAGGGGTTCACTGTCTCCTACAATGAATTCGGCCAGGCCTTGTAATAGAGGCTGGGCTGAACCCATGTGGCTGATGTGTAGATCAATGTTTGGGTCCCACGCCATACAAGGATACCCAATTGCGCAGCAGTTTGAAGGATAAGTGAGCACATGGACTTAATGGGCCTAAAGCCCTATTCGAACTGGTTTAATATAATTAATTAAAGAAGGGGTGGTTCTGGGATTTAGATCAGCATATAGGATAAGGAGTTTTCCCTATCCACTCAGAGAGTCCAGATCCAAATAATGATTTGAATTAGGAAACTCCTAATAAGATTAGAGGGCTGACATTTATCTATAGATAAGAATGGGGATTATCTTTATCTCTTAAACAGAGTCCAGATCCAAATACAAGATTTTGATTATGAAACTCCTAATGGGATTACGAGAACCTCTCTTTAAGGCTATAAATAGAGGAGGAGGGCGAACCCCAATTCACCAATCAGATTACTGATACAAGAGAGAAGACAGCTGCAGTTGGATTAACGCCATCTTCTGCTCTTGCCCTCTCCTGTTGCTGCCGCCATTGCCAGTTCAATCTCCACCTGTAGGAGCGATCAAGAAAGGTTCTTGATATCAATTTTGGGAGAAAAACTGATATGAAGTCGTGCTCACTCGCCCTCCATCGGATTCTTGGTGAAGAATCAGGTTCTTGCTGAAGAACCACCCTACTGATTCTGCTCCACCCTACGCTGCATCATCTTTAGTGGGAGCAATTTTTGGTGATCTCCTTGGGCGTGAACACCTTCGTTGGGAGTTACCGTTACAGGTATTTCCCTCTCCTACCTTTTGGTTTCAGATCTGGTCTATTTTAGGGTTTAAGATTGATAATTGAAAATGCAGTTTTCTAAAATAGGGAATGTGATTCCCACATGGGAGAGAGAGAAATTTTTGAAATTTCGCCTAACCTACCTGTAGGGTTTGGCCAATCCATATGATGGATCTCTCATCCCTTCAATGTTTTGGTACCACGCCATACAAGGATAGCCAACTGGGCAGCATGTTAAGAGGTTAAGTGATTTCATAGGCTTAATGAGCCTAAAGCCCATTTGAACTGGCTTAATAAAATTAATTAAATAAGGGGCGGTTCTGGGATTTGGATCAGCAGATAGGATAAGGGACTATCCCTATCCACTCAAAGAGTCCAAATCCAAATAAAGATTTGGATTAGGAAACTCCTAATTTGATTAGGAAGATTGATCTTTATCTATAGATAAGATAAGGGATTATCCTTATCTCTTAAAGAGAGTCCAGAACCAAATATAAGATTTGGATTAGGAAACTCCTAATAGGATTAGGAGAGCCTCTCTTTAAGGCTATGCATAGAGTAGGGCAGACCTTCAAAGACACTCACAGTCTGCTGAATTAAGAGAGAAGACAACTCACAGTTTGATTGCTCTTTTCTTCCTGTTCTTGCCGCCCCTACCTAGTTCGATCTCCACCTGTGGGAGTGATCAAGAACCGTTCTTGATATTGCTTCTTGCTAGAAGAGGCACTCTGAAGTTGTGCTCACCAGCCCTCCACTACATTCTTGCTGAAGAATTTGGTTCTTGCTGGAGAGCCATCCTGCTGATTCTTCTTCACCTCACACCGTGCCATTTTCAGTGGGAGCAGATTTTGGTTTTCTCCTTTGGCGTGAACACTTTCATTGGGAGTTACTGTTACTCCGTATCAAGTATATCCCTCTCCTCCCTTTTTGGTCCCAGATCTAGTCCGGTTTGATTCAAGATTGATCCTTGAAAATGCAGTTTTCTAAAATAGGGAATGCGATTCCCAGATGGGAGAGAGAGAAATTTTTGAAATTTTACTCAACCTTCTTGCAGGGTTCGGCCATCCATATGATGGACCTCTCATCCCTTCAGTGGTATCAGAGCTAGGTTCAAATCTTGAACCAAATTAAACCAGATATGGATCTGCGCAAATGGGCAGAAGGCGTTCTACTCGATTTGCGCAGTTAATGTTTTTTCTGGGAAATTGGTTTCCATTTCTGGGCAATTGATCTGAAATTAAATCTTTATTAATCTGATTAATATTTAGAACTATTCTATATATTCTTCTTGGTTTTTGGGCTGTTCGTATGGTGGAGATCGAATTCTTTAATGGCGCAAGAAATCTGCGCACCTGCTGTTCTATTCATTCTTAGTCTATAATTAATTAATTTTAATTTTATATGGAATGTATAGGAATTTAAATCTGATGTAATATTAATAGAAAATAAGTTTTCTATTTTATTTCATTCGAAGATGAAGCAAAAAGTGCAGAGGAGAGATTTTCGCAGATTTGGGTTCAACCATTTGCGATTTGCAGTTTTGGAAACTGTATACTGCGATCTAATATTTGTTTTGCAGGGTAGCAGCCTTACGAACAGCCCTTCTACTGATTCTTGATTGTCTTGTATCAGTTGTTTAATTTCAGATCATCTTCTTGAATTGAATATTGAATTAAACATCAAACCCTAGACCCATTCGAACCAGATTGGACCGAATCTGTGGTTCGATGGGGGCTGTTCTCAACCCTAAAATTTTCCTATTTGGGTCGAGGAGTTGATGGTTAATTGTAAGATGCAATTCGGCCCACACCTATAAAACCCGGTTTTAATTTGTTTAAACTGCTTTAGCCCAATTCAACATAAATGCTATATGGGCCGAACTGCTCTTTGCACTTCGGTCCATATACCTAGATTATGGACTTTAAATGGGCTTTACATATGGGTTTTACAGTTATTTAATTGATTGGATCAATTATGGATTTCATGCATATGATGTATGGATGTGTGATGTGCTACGTTCATGGGTCATAAGCACTTGGCGCATGCTGATGCGATAGTGGCTCTTACGCACACCATGGCTGAATGCACATTATTGCCATGGTGTCCTTAAGATCATTGGATGATCTCCTAGAATGGTGAACCCCACACCAGCTTCCTCCCCAAGAGGAACCGTGCGAAACCCTAGCCGTTAAGTGGGAGCCACTTTGGTTTGACCTAAATTAAATTAGGGCGTAATTATTCGTTCCCTCCTAAAAATATAAGTGCGTGTGATAGGGAGATTCTATGATGAATTCTCTAAAGGCCTTCCATCATTAGTATGAAGGTTGACTGTATTGGTGGGTGGGGATGCACCATAAAATTGGGCTATCCATCTGCTAATGCAGTTGGCTGGATTGCTTAATGAGATGATAGGGGCGTCAAAGACCGATGTGGGAGGGGCCTATCCTAAAATGGAACTCTCTCACGGTACCTTGGCGTTCACGAACATGATGGGTGAGCACTTACTGGACAGAAATGTTTAACCTAAAATAGCTATGAACCTTGTCTGACAGAGGCCAAAGGGAAAGCTCATAAGATGAGTGAATGAGATCCTTCATTGAAAGTGATGGGGTTATGCAGTTGAAATAGCTCCATGCACCCTATGTGATTTCTCACATTTCCAGAGACACAACTGTCTCTGTTACTGAGATTGGAGGGAATCTCAGAGATGCCCAAAATGGAAATGGAACATAGATTAAAAGCCATATTTATGTGATGACATGAGTCAATTAGGTTGTGGACTTACAAATCTGCCTTGCCTTTACCAGAAATGGCAAACGGAAACTTTACCAAACTGTTGGATGACAACAAACTCAAGGGCCCTAATTATGTTGATTGGTTCTGAAACCTTATACTGGTTCTAACGTCCGAGAAATTGGACAAAAGTGCAAAGAACCCCGCTCTGGATCGTCCGAGTGATAGGGTTTCTGAGGCCAGACGAAGAGAGTATGTATGAAGATCCAATACAGCAACAATTCGATAATCCAATACAGCAACAATTCAATAAGATCGAAGTGTCCAAGGACATATTGGCGTCACGCACCCTATGTGGTTTCCCACATTTTCACAGACATTTCGCCGTCTCTGTCACTGAGAAAGGAGGGAAATCTCAGAGATGAACAAATGGGAATGGAGCATAGATTAAAAACCGTATCTATGTAGGTAACATGAATCAAACAAGGTTGTGGACTAATGTCTTTGCTGTTTTATCAGAAAATGGCAAACGGTCAATTCGCAAAGCTTCTAGACGATAACAAGCTTAAGGGCCCAAACTATGCCGACTAGTACAAAAATCTTATGCTGGTCCTAACTTTTGAAAAGTTAGATAAGGTGGTGAAAAATCCTGCCCCGGAGTGTCCGGGTGATAGGACTTCTGAGGCCCGTAGGAGGGAGTACCAAGATTGGGAGGATAAGAACTCCCTAGCCCGCTGCTTTGTCATTGCCTCACTAGACAACACAATACAGAGGCAGTTCGATCAGATCTAACTAGCCAAAGACATATTGGACAGTCTAAAGACAATGTATGAAGAACAGAATCGTTATACTCGACAGAATGTCCTGATATTGTTCATGACCGCGCAGATGTCCAAAGGGCTGAAAGTTCATGACCATTGTCTTCGGATGATGGGCTACATTAACGAACTCGAAGCCCTTGGATCTGGGCTAGATCTTGGCACGCAAGTAGATGGCATCCTGAATTCTTTGCCCTCTTCCTTCAATGCGTTCACAATGAACTACAACATGAACAAGCTGAATGTCAGCGTCCAGGAACTCAACAATATGTTGCAGAGGGCCGAGGATCTACTTAAGAAGGATGAGCCTGTGGTTATGCTTACTGAATCTAACAAATCGGGCAAGAAAAAGAGAAAGACAAAGCCAAAAGAAAGCTGCCAAGCCCAAGAAGCAGAAGAAGAACAAGGCAACTGATGTCTGAATCTAAGAAAGGTAACATCGAAACTTGTATCATAGAAACTAATATGTTAGTTACTTTTGTGTCCTGGTGTGTTGACTCCGGGGCTTCAACTCATGCGTGTAACTCACTGCAGGGGTTCAAAGTTAGCTGAAGATTGAGTGAAGGAGAAGTGACACTATTCTTGGGAACGAATGCAAGTGTTGCAGCTGCGGCAATAAGAACCGTAGAATTAGTCTTTAGAGAAGGAGTGCTTGTACTTAAAGATTGTCTTTATGTACAGAACTTGAGAAGAAATTTAATTTCTGTTTCTAAACTGTGTGCTGGTGGATATACTATTTATTTTAGTAATATGATCACTGTTAAATGGAATAACAAATTCATCGCATGCGGGGAACTGGAGAACGGTCTCTATGTTCTACATCTTTATCTGGAAACTAACTTAACTGAAACTACGTTGGTCGAAAAACCCAAGAAAAGGATTCGTGATACAGTAAATCCCACGTGCCTTTGGCATTACCGACTTGGCCATATCGGTGTTGACCGAATCACAAGGTTGGTAAAGGATGGTCCTTTGGATTTTCTAACCGTAGAAAATCTTCTCACTTGTGAGCCTTGTTTCCAAGGTAAGATGACTAAGCGGCCATTTGACGGTAAGCCTGAAAGATGTGCAGACACACTTGACCTAATACATACTGATGTATGTGGTCCCCTGAGTGTTAGGACACGGAATCAACATGTGTATTTCATCACCTTTACAGATGATTTTTCACGATATGGTTACGTGTACCTAATGAGACACAAGTCTGAATCCTTTGAAAAGTTCAAAGAGTTCAGACTGGAAGTCGAGAAACAGTTAGGGAGAGAAATTAAGGCCCTTTGATCGGATCGAGGTGGCGAGTATCTCTCTGACGAATTCTGGGACTACTTGAAGGTCAACGGGATAGTGTCACAATTAGCTCGTCCTGCTACACCTCAACTCAACGGTGTTTCAGAGAGGAGGAATATGACCTTGTTGGACATGGTCCGGTCACTTCTCGTACACTCAGAATTTCCCACATCCTTTCGGGGATATGCATTAGAGATTGCTATCTACGTGCTGAATCGGGTTCCAACCAAATCAGTTCCGAAAACTCCATATGAACTTTGGACCGGAAGGAAGCCAAGTGTAAGACACTTGAAGATTTGGGTTTGTCCTGCTCACGTTAAAAGAACGAGTGCGGACAAGTTAGAATCCAAAACCAGCCGTTGCCTATTTATAGGCTACCCAAAAGATTCGGTGGGTTATCTATTCTATGACCGAAGTGAGCAGAAAGTGTTCTGCAGTCGAAACGCCCAATTCTTAGAAATCGAATACATCCTAGACACCCATCGTCAGGAAATAGTTCTTGATGAGGAGAGCTCAGGAGCAGTGGGAGATGTCCCACAAGTTCTAGGTAGTGACCAACCTAGAAGATCCACTCGGGTATACAGGCCACCAGTCCGATATGGTTATGACTAGGATAGTTACCTGGTGGAAGCCTTGACTAGTGAGGAGGATCCCGTAACTTACGCGGAAGCTATGTTAGACATAGATTCCCAGAAGTGGGTGGAGGCTATGAGAGCTGAGATGGACTCGATGGAGGCCAATGGAGTCTGGACTCTAGTAGATCCGCCCTTCGGGGTAAAAGCAATTGGTTGCAAATGGATGTACAAGAGGAAGAAGGGCCCCGATGGCAGGATTGAGACCTACAAAGCTCGTTTGGTGGCGAAAGGGTATACTCAGAAAGAAGGCATTGATTATGAGAAAACCTTTTCGCCCGTGGCCATGCTTAAATCCATTAGGATCCTTCTAGTTGTAGCAGCATACCATGACTATGAGATTTGGCAGATGGATGTCAAAACCTCGTTCCTGAATGAAGATCTTAATGAAGATATCTACATGTAGCAGCCGCAAGGCTTCATTGCTACTGGTCAGGAACACATGGTATGTAAACTTAATAGATCCATATATGGACTTAAGCAGATTTTTAGGAGTTGGAACATCCGTTTTGATTCTGCCATCAAAACGTTTGACTTTGAGCAGAATCCTGATGAATCCTGTGTTTACAGGAAGTCCAGTGGGGATAAGATCACCTTTTTGGTGTTGTACGTGGACGATATCCTACTCATTGGGAATGATGAAGGAATGTTGACTTCAGTCAAGGTGTGGCTATCACAACAGTTCTCCATGAAATATCTTGGAGAAGCTTCCTATATACTGGGTCTTCGACTCTATAGAGATAGATCGAAGCGGATAATTGGATTATCCCAGGCTGCTTACATTGACAAAATTGTCAAAAGATACAGCATGGAGAACTCCAAGAAAAGAAACGTTCCTTTCAGGCACGAAGTCACTCTCTCCAAGAAGATGTCTCCCAAGACTTTTGAGGATATTGAGGGCATGAGAGACGTTCCCTATGCCTCAGCCGTAGGGAGCATCATGTATGCCATGTTGTGCACTCGCCCTGACATTGCTCAGGCGGTGAATGTGGTAAGCAAATTCCAGGCCAACCCAGGGCAGGAGCATTGGACTGTTGTGAAGAACATACTCAAATACCTTTGAAGGACGAAAGAGTTTTGTCTGATATTCGATGGTAGTTCACTACAAGTTCAAGGGTATACTGATGCCGATTTCCAGTCGGATCCAGATGATAGAAAGTCTACATCTGGGTATGTTTTCACGATAGGATCGTGTGTTGTTTGCTGGAAAAGCAGCAAACAGGGGTCCACTGCAGATTCCACGACCGAGGCCGAGTACATTGCCCCAAGTGAAGCTACCAAGGAAGCCGTGTGGATGAAGAAATTCATACACAAATTGGGAGTGATTCCGTCCAGCACATCACCCATCCCGTTGTTGTGTGACAACAATGGAACGATCACCCAAGCTAAAGAGCCTCGGGCCCACTCGAAGTCAAAGCACATCGAGAGGAAGTACCATCTACTACGGGAGATCGTTGGTAGAGGGGACGCCCTAATTCAGAAGGTAGATCAACGGATAATGTGGCAGACCCATTGACTAAGCCACTGACACAGAAGGTGTTTGAGAAACTCTTGGAAAGTTTGGGACTCCGGTTTGCACCAGATTGGACCTAAGTGCAAGTGGGAGCTATTGGATAGTTTTGTATGCCCTTAGCTTCAATCTGATTTGATGTACTTTTGATATTTAGTGTAAATAAATATAGTGCATGTTTGATTCATGTTGTTTGGTATAATTCTGTGTGAGACCCTAAAACTGGACACTTAATGAGACTCGTGTTAGTTTTAAATGTTCACAGCCATTAGATAAGTCTGGGGAGATTTATCCTGACAAGGCTAAAGCTGGTGTGCCGCCAAGTGTTGGGATGGCCTGTCTCGGCCACCAGGGTAAAACCCAAGGCACATGCAGTATGGGATTACTCGAATCCTTGAACCAGACCAGATTTCCAGTATTGCCCTAGACCTTGGAGACAGATGGGCAAAACTGGAAAGTTACACTTGACCCCTAGATTCGAGTATGATACTTCACTAGGTGTCGGATCGGGCTATCTTTGTTATGCCAATCAGTGAGATCCTTAGCGGGGGTCAAAACCTGGGCATGCTGCGAATTGAGACAGGATCTCATACACACTCCAGAGAGAAGAGAAGCATTATTCGCCATCTTCATCTCAGGAATTCTCCTCCAGCCGCCGCCATTTTCTGAAAAGATTGGATCTTTGAAGGAAAGAAATCAAGAAAATAGTTCTTGATATCAGTTTTGTAGAAAGAACTGAATAGATTTGGTGCTCAGAGTTTCCAGAGGATTCTTGTGAAGGATTCAGTGTGTAGGACGCACTCTGCTGGTTTCGTTCCACATATTGCTGTGTCATCTTCAGCAAGAGCGGATCTTGGTGTCCTCTTTGGGCGTGAATACCAACTTTGGGAGATACTGCTTCTCTGGATCAGGTATAATTCCTCCTTTGTCTTTTGGTTCAGATCTGGTTCGATTATGGTTCAAGTAGGATCCTTGAATATTGTATTCTAAATTTAGGGAATATGATTCCCAGTTGGAAGAAGGTAGGAAATTTTTTGAAATTCGCCCACCCATTCTGCATCCTTTTGGTGTCCATACGATAGACCCTACCATTCTTTCACTGGAGGCTCTCGGGTCAGGGCTAGACGATGACACCAAAATTGACGCTGTCCTCAATTCCTTGCCTCCTTCCTTCAATCAGTACATCATGAACTATAACATGAATAAGCTAAACATTAGCCTTCAGAAACTCAGCAATATATTGCAGAGGGCTGAAGAACTGATCAAGAAGGATAAGCCGATAGCCATGCTTGTTGAAGGTGGCAAATCAGGCAAAAGAAGGCGGAAGGCTAAGGGGAAGGCTCAGAAGAAAAGTAGCAAAGCTAAGAAGCAAAAGAAGGATAACGCATCGGATGCCTGTCACTTCTGCAAACAGGCCGACCATTGGATGAGGAACTGTCCTCAATTTCTGGTGACTAAGAAGAATGGTAATTTCGAATCTTTTGTCATAGAGACCAATTTGTTGGTCACTTCTACTTCCTGGTGTATTGACTCCGGGGCTTCAACTCATGCGTGTAACTCACTGCAGGGGTTTAAGATAAGTAGAAGACTGAGTGACGGAGAAGTGACGCTCTACTTGGGGACTTCTGCAATAGTTGCAGCTATAGCCATAGGAACTGTAGAATTAGTTATCAGAGAAGGAACTATTGTACTTAAAGATTGTCTTTTTGTACCCAATTTAAGAAGAAATTTGATTTCTGTCTCAAAATTGTGTGTGGATGGTTATTCTATCATATTCAGTAATGTGATTACTATTAAATAGAACCACAACTTTCTCGCATATGGGGAACTTGAGAATGGTCTCTATGTTCTCCATCCTTCTCTGGAAACAAACCTAACTGAAATTACGTCGGAAATAATCCCCAAGAAGAGAACTCGTGATACATTTAATCCCACGTACCTGTAGCATTACCGACTTGGCCACATTAATGTAGATCGTATCACAAGGTTGGTACATGATGGTCCTTTGGATTTTCTAACTATAGAAGATCTTTCAACCTGTGAACCTTGCCATCAGGGTAAGATGATGAAACGACCATTTACCGATAAGCCTGAAAGAACTACAAGCACACTTGACCTTATACATACAGATGTATGTGGTCCCCTGAATGTTAGAACACGTAACCAGCATATTTTTTTCATAACCTTTACTGATGATTACTCACGGTATGGTTACGTGTACCTAATGAGACATAAATTTGAATCTTTTGAAGAGTTCAAAAAATTTAGACAAGAAGTCAAGAAACAATTAGGGAGAGAAATTGAAACCCTTCGATCAGATTGAGGTGGCGAGTATCTCTATGATGAATTTAGGAACTACTTAAACGACAATGAGATAGTATCACAACTAGCTCCTCCTGTACACCATAGTTAAACGGTGTGTCAGAGAGGAGGAACCAGACATTATTGGATATGGTCCGATCAATTCTTGTACACTCAAAGCTACCCACATCCTTTTGGGGTTACATATTAGAGATTGTGATATACGTGCTGAACCGGGTTCCAACCAAATCCGTTCTGAAAACTCCCTACGAGCTTTGGACCGGAAAGAAACCAAGTGTAAGACACTTGAAGATTTGGGGTTATCTGGCACATGTTAAAAGAACGAGTGCTGACAAATTGGAATCCAAGACCAGTCCATGCCTATTTATAAGCAACCCCAAAGGCTCTGTGGGTTACTTAATTTATAATCCAAAAGAGCAAAATGTGTTTTGCAGTCAAAATACCCACTTCTTAGAAGAAGATTACATCCTAGATAATCATCATCAGGAAGTTGTTCTTGATGAGGAGAACCCACGGGTAGTGGGAGATGTCCCACCAGCTTCTGAAAATAACCAACCTAGGAGATCTACCCGGGTTTTTAGGCCTCCAGTTTGTTTTGGCTATGACCAAGAAAGTTATTCGGTGAAAGCCACGACTAGTGACGAGGATCCCGTGACTTATACGGAAGCTAGGCTCGACATAGATTCCTTAAACTAGGTAAATGCCATGAGAGCGGAGATGGATTCAATGGAGACCAATGGAGTCTGGACTCTAGTAGATCCGCCCCCTGGGCTAAAGGCAATTGGATGCAAATGGATCTATAAGAGGAAGAAGGGCCCCGATGGTAAAGTTGATACCTACAAGGCTCGTTTTGTGGCGGAAGGGTACACTCAGAAAGTGGGAATCGATTATGAGAAAACCTTCTCGCCTGTGGCCATGCTTAAATCCATTAGGATCTTGCTAGCTGTAGCAGCATACCATGACTACGAGATTTGGAAAATGGATGTCAAAATTGTGTTCCTAAATGGAGAACTTACTAAAGATATCTATATGTAGCAACCGCAAGGTTTCGTAGCTGCAGGTCAAGAACAAATGGTATGTAAACTCAACCAATCCATATATGGACTTAAGCAAGTTTCTAGGAGTTGGAACATCCGGTTTGATTGTGTTGTCAAACAGTTTGACTTTGAGCAAAATCCGGATGAGCCCTGTGTTTACAGGAAGACCAGTGGTGATAAGGTTACGTTCTTGGTTTTGTAAGTAAATGACATTCTACTCATTGGGAATGATGTAGGAATGTTAACTACGATGAAAGTGTGGCTTTCACAGCAATTCTCCCTGAAAGATTTTGGAGAAGCCTCCTAAATACTAGGTTTTCAACTCTATAGATATAGATCGAAGAGAATAATAGGATTATCCTAGTCTGCTTACATTGACAAAATAGTCAAGAGATACAGTATGAAGAACTTCAAGAAAGGAAACGTTCCATTCAGGCATGGAGTCACTCTCTCCAAGGGTATGTCTCCCAAGACTCCCAAAGAGATTGGGGGCATGAAAGAGGTTCCCTATGCCTCAGCCATAGGGAGCATCATGTATGCAATGTTGTGCACTCGTCCTGACATTTCTCAGGCAATGAATGTGGTAAGAAGATACCAATCTAACTCAGGGCAGGAGCATTGGACCGCTGTGAAAAACATACTAAAATACCTTTGAAGGACAAAAGAGTTTTGTTTGGTATTCGATGGTAGTTCACTATAGATCCATGGGTATACTGATGCCGATTTCCAGTCAGATCTAGATGGTAGAATGTCTATATCTAGTTACATCTTCACGACGGGGTCCTGAGTAATTAGAATAACAGTCCACAACCCAAGCCGAACACATTACCATAAGGGATTATCCTTATCTCTTAAAGAGAGTCAAGATCCAAATATAAGATTTGGATTAGGAAACTCCTAATAGGATTATGAGAGCCTCTCTTTAAGGCTATAAATAGGAGAGCAGGGCGGACCATCAAAGACACTCACAGTCTGCTGAATTAAGAGAGAAGACAACTCATAGTTTGATTGCTCCTATCTTCTTCTCTTTTCTTCCTATTCTTGCCGCCCCTACCCAGTTCGATCTCTACCTGTGGGAGTGATCAAGAACCATTCTTGATATTGGTTCTTACTTGAAGAGGCAATCTGAAGTTGTGCTCACCAGCTCTCCACTACATTCTTGCTGAAGAATTTGGTTCTTACTGAAGAGCCATCCTGTTGATTCTGCTTCACCTCACACTGTGTCATCTTCAGTGGGAGCAGATTTTGTTTTTCTCCTTGGGCGTGAACACTTTCATTGGGAGTTAATGTTACTCCGTATCAGGTATATCCCTCTCGTCCCTTTTTGGTTCCAGATCTGGTCCTGTTTGATTCAAGATTGATCATTGAAAATGCAGTTTTCTAAAATAGGGAATGCGATTCCCAGATGGGAGAGAGAGAAATTTTTGAAATTTCGCCCAACCTTCCTACAGGGTTCCACCATCCATATGATGGATCTCTCATCCCTTCAAGCTAGAAGTTAAAAAGGAAGCGAGCCCACTTACTTAATAGGCCTAGGGCCCAAGATTAATATGATTAATCAATATGGGAAAATCTGGGTTTAAATATGTGTTTGGATTAGCAAATAAGGATAAGAGGTTAAGTCTTATCCACTTAAAGATTTCAGATCCAAATAGAAATTTGGATTAGGAGACTCCTAATCAGATCAGGAGATATGCTCTTTAAGATCTATTTAAATAAAGGAGGGTGAACTGCTAAAAGGTTACACACTGCTTACAGTTCTCCTTCTCCTTCTGCTCTTGCCGCTATATACCTTGTTCGATCTCCATTCTTGGACTGATCAATATTGGATCTTGATTCTGATCTTTGCAAGAAAAATCAGATATGAATTAATGCTCACCTCCCTTGTTTGATCGTTGCTAAAGGATTGCAGTTCCTTAATGAAGGACTGCATTGTTGATCTTGCTTCATCTCAAGCTATGACATCTTCAGTAGAGGCAGGATTTGGTACACTCTTTGGGCGTGAACACCTACTTTGGGAGCTACATTTGTGGATTCTATGTCAGGTATAGCACTCCATTTATTTTGGTTCCAGATCTAGTCTAGTTTGTTTCAAGAACGATCATTGAAAAATGCAGTTTTTCTAAAACTGAGAATATGATTCCCAGAAGGGGGAAAGAAAATTTTTGAAATTTCGCCTAGCCACCCTACATGGTTCGGCCATCCATATGATGGATCTCCCTTCCCTTCATGGTCATCTGCACGCATCTGGTTCATTTCTTCTTCTCCAGCACAGTTGGGGGTTCACTCGTGAGATTCAGCAACTGCATTCCCTTCACCTTGGAAATTCTCGTTTCACCTTCATCTGCTAGCTCAGTATAGTAGATCACATCCTATGCGTGAGCCTTTGACCTATCGAAGGGTACTCTAATCATCGGGATCCTTATCACGCATCCCTTGTGTTTGGCATTGATGCATTGGTGATACGTCGATGGAACTAGAGGTAGACCATGTATCAGGGGTCGTCCCAACAGGGTGTGGTATGTGGTTATCCCTGAGATTACCTAAAACTCCTACCTGATTGAAAATGACCCTTGATGTGGTTCATTGTGACACTAGCAAGTGCACTAGCCGTTCAAGTAGTAAAGTAGTGAATAAAGTATCGTTCCCACGAGGATTTAGGAAACAATTACCAATACTAAATTGGACACTTCTTATCTGATCAATAATAAATCAAAACTTTATTCAAAAGCTAAAAATCCTAAACTAAAACCTATCTAAATTATTGGCTCAATTGCCTTCAATTCAGATTAGAAGAGTAAGCAGTCAATGCTAATCTCAGAATTCAGCAATCAATCAAATTGAATCATTCGAATAAATTGTGATTAAGCCTTGGTTTGGTGAAACCCCAAGGTCATGAACAACCTCTTTCGAGTGCATGTTCATCCTATGCATTAGTGATGATCCCCTATCTCTATCAAGGATCTAATCCCATGCATGCATTTTTTCAAACACTTCTAAGGCATCAATTCAAATCTGAATTGATCACCAAATGAATTGTGCAAGTTATCTCTAATCGTGCATCCAATTTAGTTCTTGAATAGTAGATCTGAATTCCTAGAGTCTTTCTCAAGCATTCTAAAAATTCCAAGCTTAGATCAATTCGGCCAATCTAAAAATTTGCAGATCTGAATTATCTTTTAAGCAATTCAGATCTTGCAATCTCAGATCTGAGTTTTGAAAGTTTAATTGGCTGAATTGATCTACAATTAACTCCTATTCAAGAAACTTCAAGAACAATTCACACCCATTCGAATGAATCAAAAAGAAATTGATTGCTAAACTGAAATTTTACAAACTTAATTACATCAAGAAAGAATGGAAGAGGGAGAAAGAAAAAATTACAACAAGGAAGTTGAATTCGAATCAAAGGAAAATGAAAATAGAATCGAATTATTACAATAGATCTCTGAATCAAAAACCCCCAATTTCGAACTCACCTTCTCTTCTTGCTATCTTAACTTGAACTCTTTCAGCCCTTCTTCTTCTTCGCCTTGCGCCTAGCCCTTCTTCTTCTTCTCCTTGCGCTTAGCCCTTCTTTTCTTCTCTTCTCTTCAAGGTGTTCGAACCTCTAAGAGTGGGAGAGCCTTTCCCTCAAGAAATTGAACACCTTCCCCCCTTCTAGAGGCCTCCTTATATAGATTTTCAAGGGGGCTCTCGCCCCTTTTTGAACTTTCTAGAGTTCTCTTGAAAGCCTTCTAAGAGTTGCCACCCCTAGCTATTTGGGCTGCACTTAGGCTCCCTCTTAGCACATGATAGCTACACTCTAGGCTGCTCTTTTGGGCTGAGAATGGGCCTTCTTTGTTGGGCCAAATTTTACTCTTTGCTAGGTTTTCTTTTCTTGGATTTTTTCAAAGTATCAACTTGTTCTTCTTGGGCCGAAGTGTGCTCTCTTGCTTCTATAATCGGGCTGGGATGAATTTGGTCTTTTTGGACCTTCTTTTCTTACCTTTTTCCTTTTTTTTCTTGGATTAATTACCCCTGAAATCTTTTTTTAGCATTAAGCTAAATTAGGGCAAAATTAAATAAAACCGGCATAATAATCTATGCAAAGTCCTCATAAATTAAAGATAAATTGTATGTTCATCAGCCCTATCGCGATTGGTAAATTGATAGACCCCTCCATGGTGGAGGCATTGTCATTGAAGTCCGTTACCTCCATGGGTAACCGCTTTACTGTCTCTTTTTGAATATTCATTAGCTTCAGCATATGTACAGATTTCAGATTCATGGAGCTACTAGGGTCGACCATGGATCTTCTCATCTTGAAGCCCCCCACTTTTCTCGTGACATACAAAGGGCAATTGTGGTGGGGATCGGTGGCCAACATATTAATTTGTGTGAATTCCACACTTGTCGTGTCAGATTGGTGGGGCTCTAGTGACCTTCTGAATGTCTCTGCCAGTGCCCTGATGGCCAACCTCCTCATCTAGGCATTGGCTCCTTGCTTGCTGAAGAATTGTTGGAGCTTTGGGCTTTGCTCAAACCTTTGTGTTAGCATATCTAGGTAGTCCTGGCCCGGTGCTCCAACCAAATTGATGCCTCCTCCCTGTGTGTGTGTGGGGAGGGGACCATCTCTACTTGTGCTGGGTTTCTCTAGACAAATTCATCTAACTTCACTTTTTGTACAAACAATCGTCATAAAGAAAAACAATCCATAAGATCGTGGTGTGGTGACTGATGGAAATTGCACCACCTTCCTCAGCGCCTTTCCTTTTTCGGGTTAATTCCTGGTGGTGGCGGTGGTAGGTTGATCATTCAGTCTTCTACAAGTTTATTCATTATCATTACTACGTCCTCCTTAGTGCAGGGAAAAAGAGGAGGGATGGGCAAGTTTTTCCTTTTACCTTGGGGATTATTGCGGTAATAGGGCCCCTACCTAAGCCCTCCAGTTTTGCGAGGCTTCCTATCAACAACGTAAACCTCGTTCCTTCTGTACTATCCCAGGGGCAGTGTAGATTGGGGTGTAGTATTCTTAACAGTGCACGCCATCCTCTTTGTGCACTTCCATAGTTGGCTGAAGGTCTCAATTTCCACATTCTCACCTATCCTGTAGGCGGGCTGCATGCCTTGCATGCATTTCTCGATGAAGCTTCTCTCAGTGACGTGTTCATCGAAAACAAAATGGGTAAACTTTTTAAAATCTCATGACATAGGCCAGAAAGTCTTCCCCTGCATGCTGCTTCATGTTTCATAGGTCAACCAATGTTAGTCTTCATTCCAAGGTAAACGATTTTGACAAGAACCGCTTTGCTAGTTCCACCCATGAGTTGATGCTTCCCGCACTTAAGTTGACAAACCAGGTATATGTGGGCCCAGTCAGAGATTTGGAGAACTCTCTGACTTTCAAGTCCCCATCTAGAGCAAAAGACCCCAAGACATCTTCAAAATTGTTCACGTTCTCCTGCAGGCTTCCTTTCTGCCCATCATATTGTGGTTATTGCTGGGGAGGGACATAGCCGACAGGATAGGGCTTGTCGAGAATCTGATCAGAATAGGGTTTTTGCAAAACAAGTGAGGCC
The DNA here is from genome assembly GCF_055504915.1 of Nelumbo nucifera. Classification (NCBI taxonomy): domain Eukaryota; kingdom Viridiplantae; phylum Streptophyta; class Magnoliopsida; order Proteales; family Nelumbonaceae; genus Nelumbo; species Nelumbo nucifera. The sequence goes on from NC_142650.1 coordinate 80,968,204, forward strand.
TAGGCTCGGTTTTGATTTTCCACCATTAACCCCTATACGTATTCCTTTAACTCATCGTGACTGAGTGGTGTTTTTGTTATCGGGCTCATATGAGGAGTGACCCAGGACTGTCCAACATTGGGTTAACTGGTTTGCACGGATACAAGATTGACCCTAGCAGGTTGTTTGGGTGCAACGGGATTCGGATTAGTGGAATGATGGCCGATAGGAATAGACATAGGAGGAGCAGCTGGGGTAAAGGGAGACAGCTCAGTCCTGGCGGACTATTGGAGAAGGAGCTGCAGGGTGGCCCACGTCTCGGCCTACATCCGTTCTAGTCAGTCAAAAAGGGATTCGAACTCTTAAACTTTGTTTGAAAGTATTTTGATATTGACTTGCTCAGTCGATTCCATCCCGAACTGGTCTCTAACCTCTAGGTTGGTGTTCTCCTAGGTGTTGTCATGTTCTTCAAGGATAGGAGAAAGGTTGATCCTACATGCGGCCATCCTCTATGATCATGGAAATAACCAGAGATTCTAATGTAAGTAAGGTGGTTAGGCTATGTATGGGGGTCTCCTTGAAGGACAAAGGAAAGTCAGGTGCATGAGGTACGCTAAAGGCTAGGGCAAATGTGAGTGATAAGGTAATGATCTCATTATGAGTTGGACCCCTATTTATAGGGAGAGATCCCAAGGTCCCAAAAGGAAGGAGCCAAAAGCATTTGATTTCCACTAGGAAATGGAATATTGGATTCTTTGTCACTTGTCAGGGAACACTACTAGGGTTTTCCCACTTGTCTTATGAGATATCTCTAGGACGAACATTCCTTTCATCCAAGTATTCTCATAATTCGTGTGTGCTACTTCTTTTCGTGACCCATTTAACCAACGTGGTACAAATGATGTCATCCTTTAATGGGTGCGCCTTTACTAGGTCCATGGGGTGTCCTATCACACACATAATTTAAAGACACACGTGTGACAAATATTTATTCCCAGTCTACAGTGATTCTATGTTTGTGGTAGTTCTGCAATGGCTTTGAACTCATCGCAGCTCCGCAGATGTCTAAAACTCATCGCAAATCTCTGCGTGTCTAACGTTCATCACAAATTTGTGCATGTCTAAAGTTCATCGCAGGTTTACGCTAGCCAAAGTTCATCGTGACCCATTTTGAGTACGAGTTTGTCGTAGTCATGCAATGAGTTATAAACTCATCGTAGACGTCTGATGAGTCATGAACTCATCGCAAGCATCCAGGTGGTATTAATTTGGTATGCTCTGTACTCTGATGCTCTGAGTGATCACTATGTACCTATACCCCCAATAACCCTAGATGTAACCTTAGCCCTAGATCTAGATCTCCTTGCTTCTCCACTCTAAGATCAGTCCAAACCTCACTTTAGCACTCCCAAAACCCTAATTTCTAAAACCCTAGCTGCCCCCACTCCATTCCCTCTCAAATTTGGCCAAAGCCTCCTGAAATTCAAATTTAATCTTTAAATTTAAATCATCCCCAATTCTATCCATAAATGGGGGAGACAAAGGGTGAGCCTTTCAAGGAAGGCTGTCCTCTAGCATTAAGTCGGTCAAACAAGTAAAGCCAATGATAAAAAAGAAGAAAAAATGAGAGAAAATCTAGATTCATCTGATCCCTTAGATTAGCATAAAAAAATCATATCCCTCCATCTTTTTTGACAACCTAACCCAAAAACCCTAACATTTCCTATGCAAACCCAAACTAGCCTTCTCTAATTTGGTTCAAACCCAACTAATCCTCCTCCACTCGGTCCAAGCCTAACCTAACTAAACCAATTTGGTCCTAACTAAACTAAGCACCCCATCCTCATTCGGTTCAAAAAAAAAAACAATAAAAAAACATAAAAATAAACCTAGAACAAAACCAACTGAATCTGAAGACTCTCACACACTCAGCCATAGCCCCCAACATCTTCTCTTCTCCCTCATCATCAAACTCTTCCTCTCAAGAACCAAACTCCACCTTCCTCCTCTCCTCTCCACCTCCTTCCCCCACCACAGAACTCCTTCTCACTCATCTCTTCTCCTTCACACCCAACAACTAAAAACCCTAGCCTCCTCCTTTCTTTTCACCACCAAACTGATCATCATCCTCCATCTTCACCCAAGAAATGAGAGAAGAGGAAGAAAGAGTACTCATCATTCAGTTACACGGCCAAGGAAGAAGAAGAGTAGGAAACAGGAAAGAAGAAGGAAGAGGAAGAAGATAGAACCCCTCCCACTCTCGGTCAAGGTAAAACCATGTTAACACTCTCTACCTCTCCCCCAACAGCCTCAACCGAGCTATTAACATGCTCACCCTTCCCCCCACACACTCACCATTCATGACCAAGAAACCCTAGCCTTTGGAGACATATTCTTCTTCCACTCTCCCAACCAATCTGATACCTTCATCAGTCCTCCTCCATCAACCTCCTTTGCTCCATCTTTTCTTCATTAAACCACCATAAATCACTGAACCCCCATTACCTCCATCTCTCTTTGCCATCTTCCATTTTCCTACAACCAAAAACAAATGTAGAAAAAGCAAAACCAAAAATTAAATTTGGCCTAAGAGCCTTAGGGCCGAATCAGTTTTAGGAGCCAAAGAAGAAAAGGAAAAGGGAGAGGTAAGAGAATGCTAAAAGGATTTGAACTAGCTCCGTCACCTACTCAGTTCAAGCGAGATTCGTATGCAGACCCAATCACTTAGGTCAACCAAGATTGACCTCACTACATCGCAAATTTGATCAAAGGCTACAAAAAGTGTGTTCCTTACCTCAATCATTTTATTTGTATTTTGGTTTTCTTAAATATGATTAATATTTTTCAGCATTGCTTATCCTCTTATTGGGTGATTATTATATATATTTTTTTGAGTTAGTTTCATGGTGATTAGAGGTAGGAAACATTAGGATGGATCATTTGGAGATTTGGATAAATGATACATGTCTTTATTAGTTTTTTATCCTATTTAGAATCATATCTTGCTGTAATTTATCTAGCCACTTAGTCTTCAAATTTATTTTTTTGGCTAGGATGACATCATATATATGTTTGAATCACATGCATAGTTGTTGGAATCTTTTAAGCTATTTTTTGCCTCTCTTATCATCCTTTAAGTGTGTCTTAATTACATAAATGGTGAAGCAAAAATTAGGTTTGCCTCTTAGTTAATTTGAGCAAGGGTTCTAGATTTTTTTTTGGTGATTCATTAACTTGATTCGGGCATCAATGTCAATGCTGAAATGTTTTCATTTCATAATATTCCAATTCAATTTTGTATTGTTAAGTGAATCGTGCACATTTGAACTAAGTGTGGAATGTTAGAACATAGTGATTTATCATCTTCCTATTTTATATTAAATTTTAATTATTTCATTTTTTGTATTTTTTCTTCATTATTCTCTTTTAATCTTAGGTTGGGAGTTGCCTTAGATGAGGTTGTTTGTAGAGGATTACCTCCCTTGTGGTTTGGCCCATTCCATTTGCTTAGTAGGAGTAAGAGGAACCATGGATAAAGAGGGAGCATGACATGTAGTTGTAAACTCCTTTGCTCCTCTAAGGGTTTCTCTTACCCAAACAGGGAATGAGAAGGTTGAATCAATTGGGAAACAACCCACAATGACCATTGCCTTTAGCATGCAAACTCACTATCATTCTTGTTGGCTTAATCCTTTTTTTCACTTAATTAGGGGAATGGTACTACATGTTGAAGATGGGAGAGGGATGCCTAACACCTTCCCTCTCTCCCCTAAAAAGTACCTAGAATAGCTTTACTTTGGGCACATGAGAGTGGAAGCTCCATACATTTCAGCCATGGAGTCCCCAAACTCAAATTGATTGTTTACAGATGGATCCCGAGAATTAAAACCTTTTTTAAACATTTTTCATAAAACATAATATATATATCATATAAATATATTTTGCAAAACCAAATATCAAAAACAGTTGAAATATACTATCGACAGTTTAGCTTTCCATTAGAGAGAATGTAATTCCTATCATTCACTTTCTCTGACAAAGGAGTCAATCCTATTACTATGATCACCCACTTAGATGAATTCTCAGACTGCCCCAACATACCCAGGTTTTGACCCTTGATGGATCTCACTGATTGGCATATCAAAGACAGCCCAATGCAACACCTAGTGCAGTACCATAATCAAGTTTAGGGGTTATGTGTAGCTTTCAAGCTTTTCCCATCAATCTCCAAGGTCTAGGGCATAACTGGAAAATGGTCTAGGTTCATTGTTTCATCAAAGCACACACTACATGCACTTTGGGTCTAACACTAGCTGCTGAGACAAGCTACCCCAACTTCTTTGGCAGCACATCAATGTCCGCCTTGGGAGGATAAACTCCCCAAGTCTATCCAACAACTAAGACCATTCTAAACTAACGCACGTCTCATATGTGTCCAGTTTAAGGGGTAATTACACAAAAACATACCAATATCAACATGAAAGAATAATGTACTTTTATTCTTTTACAATAAATGTATTTGTACATTAATCTGAATGGAGCTAAGGGCATACACTGCTTAGGAGTTATCCCAAATATCGAGACAAGGGAATAAATATAATCTCCAGTGTCCAAGGCCAACAGGTCCAACCTGCTGAGAGAAAGAAAATGTTAGAAGCCCTAGGAGTTATCCTAGGGGCGGAGACTCCAATGGTGAAGTTAGCCGAGAGTTATGAGGGGTCGATCCAAGCAAGAGAAGTGACTTAGAGCTTATGTTCTAGTGTGTGTTTACCTCAATGTGGGAGCCTCTTTTTATAGTTGGAATTGCCTAAGAGGAATAGTTGGGAACAGGTGGTGGCGATTGGTAATGGTTGGTGATGAGTTGCTAGGATACGTCCAGTCGGCACCATGTGTTAAGATCTACGGGTCGTTCAGGATGCATCCGACCAACACCATGTGTTAAGATCTATGGGTCAGCCAGGATGAACCCGACCAACACCATGTGTCAAGATCTACGAGTCGACCAAATACCACTATATTTGATGGTGCGCGATCTAGTCAGTCCTAGCTGGAAGTGGCTCTGCTCCTAGCTGGCGTCGGATGAGAGGCACCTGAGAGGAAGAAGATGAAGGATCCCGGGGGGGATCACCCGACAGGAACACTCCGGCGACCAAGTTAGTAAATTGGGACAGCAAAAGAGAGAGAGAGAAAGAGTGCAGAGAAATGAAAGGCAAAGAGTGATGATCACGCAATACCCTTGCCCCTAGGGGTCGGGGTCTTTATATATTGGTATTCTGACTGGTCAGGGGTAACCGCCATCTTTGATGTGGCGATCTGCTGTCAAATAACGGCTTAGAGTGGTTGGCTGTTATTTGTCAGAGTTGAGCTGTCGGGCAAAGGTGGCCGCTGCAGAGTACGGCCCTGACAACCTCTAGGGTTGGCAGGCACGACGCCGCCAAACGAGAGACATGAGTTCAGTCTCCAGGTTTGGCAGGTATGGTTGTCAGGCAAAAAATCTTCCATGATATGCTGAACTGCCCCGCAACGAGCTACCTTACGCCGAACTGCTCTGCAGCGAGCTACCTTACACCGAGCTGCTGGTGATGTGCTGAGGTGCTTCTCTAAGGTGGGTCCCTAAGGTAGCCTTAGGCAGGAGCGAGCTTATGTTAGGGAGTTGACGAGCTTAACCCGAGGTGTTTTCAGTTCGGGATTCTCCCTACTTGGAGAATCTTAGCTCGGGGTGCTTCTTACTTGGGGAGTCTTAGCTCGGGGCAACGGAGTATCAACTTGTAGCGAGCTACTGCTTTGGGCGGGCTGTTAGACAAGGTCAGCGAGCTTCGTTACGTTGAGTTGTCTCGAACTCATTAGGATGAGCTGTCACTTATGTCGAGTCACGTCCACGTGTCCCCTTATTATGAGGTCGGGCCAAATCACCCTCCATCAATTGTCCCCCACTCCACGGGCTAGGGGTCCTGACCTGGTGCGGGGGAGTTCACGGCGTGATGGGTGGATTTTGCTCAAGGTTTAGGCCGTCCAATCAGATAGTTCGTTGGTCGGACCAGTTTGGCTGCCCGGCTCAATCAAGGATAACCCGGGTCACATACTGTTCAGGCGCGGGCGTAACATGATCTATAGACTCTACGGACGCCAAAAAACGCGTTAAATTGATTTCACCTCGGGGGTCGTGCAACCGGTTTTCCTGAGAGCCGTTGGATCGTCCTGATCTTAACCGTTGATCCCTTGACCTTGTGACTATAAATAAGGGGGGACCCGAGTCATTTTCTCTGCCATAAGTTCACTAGCATTCGCCTTAAGGTCGCGGTTAAAGTCCTCAGCTCAGGGTTTCTAGTTCGTTAGTCCTTTAGTTCAGTCTCTCTTCTTGGTGAGTCTCCCCTAGCTTTTCTTTTTCAGTTTGGTTCAGTTCAATAGTCATGTCGCAACTTAGTTTTGATAGTCTCTTAGATGAGCCCGAGGAAGGTACCTCGGCTCAGATCGGTCCTCCCGAGGTGGAGTCATCCTAGGAGGCACGAGAATCCACGAATAATCCGACATCTACTTCTCGTCGAGGTCAGGCGCCGGACAGGTTTGATCCCTCGACGCTGACCGTAGATAGACTTAGGGCTTAGATAGGTCGATACCACCTCCCGACAGAGTACACCTACAGTCTCCCCATAACTAACTTCCCTTGGGGGCACAATCATAACGAGATCATAATCTTCGAAGAGCAGCTTGTGGCTGGTCTTCGCTTACCTTTGCATCCCTTTATCATCGAGGTTCTGAAGTTGTTCGACATTACTATAGACCAATTATAGCCGATCTCAATTCGGAATGTATTAGGGACGATCTCTCTTTTTTACGAGTACTACCTTCCTCTCGACCTCGAAATTTTTTCTTCCATTTTATCGATTAAGAGAAATTCTTCCGGCGTCCTTCCCGACCATAGGCGAACCTATTATCTGTCACCTCGCCCAGGCTATAAACTTTTACACGAACTACCCAATAAGATCCCAGCTTGGAAACAGAGTTATTTCAAAGTTCGCAATCCCACAAGGTGGCCTTTCCCTACCCATTGGAGGGCCACCATTCAGGATTCCGGTGTTAGGCTGGACCTGAAGACAAGGGAGACACTCCAATCGTGGGCAGAGCTCGGCTTCCACTGCAAGGACTACCTTATCGAAGATAAGCTCATGCAGGCCGGCTTGAGTATGTTAGACAGTTTTGTATGCCCTTAGCTTCAATCAGAATGATGTACATTATGAGTTTATTGTAAATGAATAAAAGTGCATATTTGATTCATGTTCCCCTGGTATGTTTCTGTGTAATACCCTTAAACTGGACACTTAATGAGACTCGTGTTAGTTTAGAATGTTCACAGCCAGTGGGTCGGTCTAGGGAGACTTATCCTGACAAGGCTAACACTGTGGTGCCACCAAGTCCGTTGGGGTGGCCTGTCTCAGCTGTCAGGGTGAGACCCTAGGCACATATAGTGTAGGATTAATTGAATCTTTGAACTGGACCAGATTTCCAGTATTGCCCTGGACCTTGGAGAATGAAAGGCAAAACTGGAAAGTTACACCCGACCCCTAGACTCGATTATGATACTGCAGTAGGTGTCGGATTGGGCTGTCTTTGATATACCAATCAGTGAAATCCTTAGCGGGGGTCAAAACCTGGGTATGTTGAGACAGTCCGAGAATTCATCTGAATGGGTGATCATAGTGACAGGATCAGCCCCTTTGTCGGACAAGGGTAATGATTGGAGATGCACTCTCACTGATGGAAACCAAGACTGCCGACTGCCGATTTCAACCGTTGAGATTTGTTTTGCAAAGTATATTTTATATGAGATATAAAAGTATATATATTATGGTTTCTCAAATGTTTGCAAAAGGGTTTTAATTCCCGGGATCCATATAAGTGGAGAGTGCAACACTGTTCCTTGCAGCCGAGGGAGAGGTCTTCTCTTGTCGGGCAGTGTATGATCATTATGGGCTGAGAGGTTAAGTGTAAGACCATTGAGGATAATACCTGATGGGCTAATCTTGCATCTGCCCACAGTCCCTGGGTGTTACAAGGTCGCTTGGCCCAGGGACCACTTAGGGTAAGTGTTGGGCCCATAGAGCCCATTCGATGGGTTTCAGGGGTGCACTGTCTTTAACAGTGTATTTGGCTAGGCCTTGTAACAATGGCTGGGCCAAACCCATGTGGCTGACGTGTAGATCAATGCTTGGGTCCCATGCCATACAAGGAAGCCCAACTGGGCAGCAGTGAGGAAGGTTAAGTGAGCACATAAGCTTGATGGGCTTAAAGCCCATTTCGAACTGGGCTATTCATTTAGTTAATTAAAGGGGTGAATTCTGAGATGGATTAGCAGATAGGATAGGGTCTTAATCCCATCCACTCAGATAGTTCAGATTTGAATATGATTCAGATCTAGAAACCTCCTAATGAGATTAGGAGAAAGCTAATCTAATCTGCAGATAAGATAAGGGTTTATCCCTATCACCTGAAGAGAAGTCTTATCCAAATCATATTTGGATAAGCTACTCCTAATTGGATTAGGAGCTAATCCTTTTAGGTTAACAAAAGAAGGAGGGACGACAGCCTTTAGAAGACACACAACATCAGATTTTCTTTAGTGCTGAAATCAAAAAGAGAAAATTCTGCACCCTGCGAATACTCTCTTGCCGCCTCCTTGTTCTTGCCGCCCAGTTTGCCAGTTCGATCTCCAGTTGTGGGAGAAGTCAAGATTGGATCTTGACATCAGTTCTTTGAGAAAGGATTGAAAGGAAGCTGTGCTCAAGTACCATCCTGCTGATTCTTGCGAAAGACAGAGTTCTTGGAGAAGAACACTGCTGATTCTGCTCCATCCTGCACTGTGCCATCTTCAGTGGGAGCAGTTTTTGGATCCTTCCTTGGGCGTGAACACCTCCGTTGGGAGATACTACTTCTCCGTATCAGGTATACTTCTCCCCTACTCCTTTTGGTTCAGATCTGATTTAGTTTAAGGTTCAAGAATGATCCTTGAAAATATGATTTTCTAAATAGGGAATGCGATTCCCAGTTGAAGGGAGAGAAATTTTTTTTTGAAATTCGCCCCTTATTCCGCAATCTTTGGGCGTCCATGGGATGGATCTCTCATCCCTTCAGTGGTATCAGAGCCGGGTTCAAATCTTGAACCAGTTTGTTTTAGATCTGAACCTGCGCAAATGGGCAGAAGGTGTTCTACCCGATTTGCGCAGATATGGGTTTTGGGAAATTTGTTCCCAAACTTAATGGGCGAATAATCTGAAATTAATTTTACATGAATCTGATTATTATTTAGAATTGTTCTTTCTGATATTCTTGATTTATGGGTTGTTCGTACAAGAGGAGATCGAATTCTTGGTTTGCGCAGGGAACCTGCGATTTTGCAGTTCTTGAATTAATTTTGGTCTGTAAATAATTTTGTTTATTTTCTAGACTCAATGTATAGGTATTCGATCTGATGTAATTATTAATAGAAATAGGATTTCTATTTATTTTATTTTGGATCGAAGATGGCGGCGTAGAAAAGGAGATTTCGCAGAGAAGGAGATTTCGCAGATGGGAGAATCGCTATCTGCGATTTGCAGTTTGTGAAACTGCATTCAGTGATCTAACCTCTGTTTTGCAGGATGGATTGTGCGAACAGCCCTGATTGAATGATTCTTGTTTTTCTTTTATCAGTATTTAATTTCAGATTATTTTCTTGAATTAAAGATTTGATTAAAGATCAAACCCTAGAACCGAATCTAGGGTTTAATCAAGGCTTAAAGTCAGCCCTAATTTTCCCACTAATGGGCCTAAGGATTGGTGTTTAATTAAATGGTTAATTCGGCTCAACCTGTAAAGGCCCAATTTTAAAAGGTTAAAACTGCTAAAAGCCCACTTGACATTTAAAGCTATATGGGCTGAACCTTTCGGCCCACATACCTAGATAATATTAATGGTTAATATTATGGATTTAAAATGGGCTTCAAATGGGCCTTACAGATGATTAATTGATTGGATCAATTTATCCCTACATGTGATGTATGGATGTGTGATGTGCTACGTACATGGGCCATAAGTACTTGGCCCATGCTCAATCAACAGTGGCTCTTGCGCACACCATGGCTGAATGCACATCATTGCCATGGTGTCTCTTTTGGTCATTGGATGACTTCCCTCAGTGGTGGGCCCCACACCTCATCAAGAGGTTACGTGCGGAACCCTAGCCGATTCAGGCCCACCGAAATCTGGCTTTATGAAAGTCAGTGGGAGCCACTTTGGTTTGACCTAAAATAAGAACTAGGGCGTAATTAAATGTTCCCTCCAGCTAATATGAGTGCATGTGATAGGGAGATTCATATGATGAACTCTCTAAAGGCCTTCCATCATTAGCATGAGGATGGGTCCTTCAGTAATGAGGAAACGCACCAGAAAATGGGCTATCCATTTGCTGTTGGGCTTGTCTGAGTGTTTCATAAGATGATAGGGGCGCCATAGACCGATGTGGGAGGGGCTTCACCAGAAAATGGGAACTCTCTCACGGTACCTTGGCATTCACGAATATGATGGGTAAGCACTCACTGGATAGAAAGGTTTACCTGAAAACGGCTCTGAACCTTGTCTGACAGAGGCCAAAGGGAAAACTCATATGATGAGTGGATATGATCCTTCACAGAAAGGTGGTGGGGTTATGCAGCTGAAATAGTTGGCTCCATGCACCCTATGTGATTTCCCACATTTCCAGAGACAACCTGTAGTCTCCGTCACTGAGAAAGGAAGGAAATCTCAGAGACGAATAAATGGAAATGGATCGTAGATTAAAATCCATATCTATGAAATGAACATGAATCAAATTAGGTTGTGGACTGATGTTTACTCTTTTATCTGAAAATGGCAAATGGATCATTTGCAAAACTACTTGATGACAACAAGTTGAAGGGCCCAACTATGTTGACTGGTACAGGAAGCTTATGCTGGTCCTAGCTTCTGAAAAGCTGGACAAAGTGGCAAAGAATCCTGCCCCGGAGCGTCCGGGTGATAGGGCTTCTGAGGCCCGAAGGAGAGACTATCAAGAATGGGAAGAGAAAAACACCCTTACCCGGTGTTACATCATTGCTTCCTTGGACAACCCGATACAGAGGCAGTTGGATCGGATCGAACTTGCCAATGACATATTGGACAGTCTCAGAATGATGTATGAAGAGCATAATCGTTCTACTCGACAAAAGGTCTTGAAACAGTTCATGACCGCACAAATGTCCAAGGGTCAACAAGTTTACGACCATTGTCTTCGGATGATGGGATACATCAACGAACTGGAGGCTCTTGGATCCGGGCTGGACCTTGCAACCCAGATAGATGCTATCCTTAACTCTTTGCCTCCTTCCTTTAATCCGTTCATCATGAACTAAAACATGAACAAGCTGAATGTCGGCTTCCAAGAGCTCAACAATATGTTGCAAAAAGCTGAAGAACTGATTAGAAAGGATGAGCCTATAGCCATTCTTGTTGAAGCTGGCAAGACAGGCAAGAGAAAAAGGAAAGCAAAGAAGCCTCAGAAGAAAGCCACTAAGAGCAAGAAGCAGAAGAAAGACAAAGCATCGAATGCCTGTCACTTCTGCAAGAAGACCAGCCACTGGAAAAGGAATTGTCCAGCCTACCTGGAATCCAAGAAAGGTAACTTCGAAACTTGTATTATAGAAACTAATTTGTTGGTAGCTTCTGCGTCCTGGTGTATTGACTCCGGGGCTTCAACTCATGTGTGTAACTCACTGCAGGTGTTCAAGGTAAGCAGAAGACTGAGTGAAGGAGAAGTCACACTCTACTTGGGGACTACTGCAACTGTTGCAGCCACGGCCATAGGAACCGTGGAGTTATTTTTTAGAGAAGGAATAATTGTACTGAAAGATTGTCTTTATGTTCAAAATTTAAGGAGAAATTTGATTTCTGTTTCAAAACTGTGTGCAGATGGTTATTCTGTCTTCTTTAGTAATACGATTACTATTAAAAGAAACAACCGATTCATCGCATACGGGGAACTAGAGAACGGTGTCTATGTTCTACATCCTTCTCTAGAAACTAACATAACCGAAACTACATCGGCTGAAATCCCCAAGAAGAGAGCCCGTGATACAGTTAATCCTACGTGTCTGTGGCATTACCGACTTGGCCACATCGGTGTTGACCGAATCACAAGATTGGTAAAGGATGGTCCTTTGGATTTTCTAACTGTAGAAGATCTTCCCACTTGTGAGCCTTGCCTACAAGGAAAGATGACGAAACGACCATTTAACGGTAAGCCTGAAAGATGTACAGGCACACTTGACCTAATACATACTGATGTATGTGGTCCTGTGAGTGTTAGGACACGAAATCAACACGTCTATTTCATCACCTTCACAGATGATTTTTCACGATATGGTTACGTGTACCTAATGAGACACAAGCCTGAATCCTTTGAAAAGTTCAAAGAGTTTAGACAAATGGTCGAGAAACAGTTAGGGAGAGAAATTAAAGCCCTTCAATCAGATCGAGGTGGCAAGTATCTCTCTGACGAATTCAGGGACTACTTAAAGGACAATGGGATAGTATCACTCAGAAAGAGGGCATCGATTATGAGGAAACCTTTTCGCCTGTGGCCATGCTTAAGTCCATTAGGATCCTGTTAGCTGTAGCAGCATACCGTGATTATGAGATTTGGCAGATGGATGTCAAAACTGCATTCCTGAATGGAGATCTTACTGAAGATATCTATATGCAGCAGCCGCAAGGCTTCATTGCTGCAGGACAGGAAAACATGGTATGTAAACTTAACAGATCCATTTATGGACTTAAGCAAGCTTCTAGAAGTTGGAACATCCGTTTTAATTCTGCTGTCAAATCGTTTGACTTCGAGTAGAATCCGGATGAACCCTATGTCTACAGGAAGTACAGTGGAGATAAGGTTACCTTCTTGGTTTTGTATGTAGATGACATTCTACTCGTTGGGAATGATGTAGGAATGTTAACTACGGTGAAAGTATGGCTATCACAGCAATTCTCCATGAAAGATCTTGGAAAAGCCTCTTATATATTGGATCTTTGACTCTATAGAGATAGATCGAAGCAGATAATAGGATTATCCCAATCTGCTTACATTGACAAAATAGTCAAGAGATACAGCATGGAAAACTCCAAGAAAGGAAATGTTCCTTTCAGGCATGGAGTCACTCTCTCCAAGAAGATGTCTCCTAAGACTTCTGAGGAGATTGATGGCATGAAAGACGTTCCTTATGCCTCAGCCATAGGGAGCATCATGTGTGCCATGCTGTGCACTCGTCCTGACATAGCTCAGGCAGTGAGTGTAGTAAGCAGATTTCAGGCCAACCCAGGGCAGGAGCATTGGACTGCTATGAAAAATATACTTAAGTACCTTCGAAGGACAAAAGAGTTTTGTCTACTATTCGACGGTAGCTCACTACAGATCCAAGGGTATACAGATGCCGATTTCCAATCAGACCAAGATGATAGAAAGTCTATATCTGGGATATGTTTTCACGATAGGATCGGGTGCTGTTTGCTGGAAAAGCAGCAAATAGGGGTCCACTGTAGACTCCACGACCGAGGCCGAGTACATTGCCACAAGTGAGGCTGCCAAAGAAGCCGTGTGGATGAAGAAGTTCGTTAACGAGTTGGGAGTAGTTCCATCCAGCACATCACCCATCCCATTGTTGTGTGACAACAATGGAGCCATTGCTCAGCTAAGGAGCCACGAGCCCACTCGAAGTCAAAGCACATCGAGAGGAAGTACAACGTACTGCGGGAGATTGTTGGTAGAGGGGACGTCCTGATTCAGAAGGTAGCGTCAGCGGAAAATGTAGCAGACTCATTGACAAAGCCACTATCACAGAAAGTGTTTGAGAAACACGTGGAAAGCATGGGACTCCGGCTAGTACCTGATTGGACCTAAGTGCAAGTGGGAGCTGTTAGACAGTTTTGTATGCCCTTAGCTTCAATCAGAATGATGTACTTTATGAGTTTATTGTAAATGAATAAAAGTGCATATTTGATTCATGTTCCCTTGGTATGTTTCTATGTAATACCCTTAAACGGGACACTTAATGAGACTCGTGTTAGTTTAGAATGTTCACAGCCCGTGGGTCGGTCTAGGGAGACTTATCCTGAGAAGGCTGACACTGTGGTGCCACCAAGTCGGTTGGGGTGGCCTGTCTCAGCTGCCAGGGTGAGACCCTAGGCACATACAGTGTAGGATTAATTGAATCTTTGAACTAGACCAGATTTCCAGTATTGCCCTGGACCTTGGAGATTGATGGGCAAAACTGGAAAGTTACACCCGACCCCTAGACTCGATTATGATACTACACTAGGTGTCGGATTGGGCTGTCTTTGATATACCAATCAGTGAGATCCTTAGCGGGGGTCAAAACCTGGGTATGTTGGGACAGTCCGAGAATTCATCTGAATGGGTGATCATAGTGACAGGATCAGCCCCTTTGTCGGACAAAGGTAATGATCGGGGATGCACTCTCACTGATGGAAACCAAGACTGCCGGCAGCCGATTTCAACCGTTGAGATTTGTTTTGCAAAGTATATTTTATATGAGATATAAAAGTATATATATTATGGTTTCTCAAATGTTTGCAAAAGGGTTTTAATTCCCGGGATCCATATAAGTGGAGAGTGCAACACTGTTCCTTGCAGCCGAGGGAGAGGTCCTCTCTTGTCGGGCAGTGTATGATCATTATGGGCTGAGAGGTTAAGTGTAAGACCATTGAGGATAATACCTGATGGGCTAATCTTGCATCTGCCCACAGTCCCTGGGTGTTACAAGGTGGCTTGGGCCAGGGACCACTTAGAGTAGGTGTTGGGCCCATAGAGCCCATTCGATGGGTTTCAGGGGTGCACTGTCTTTAACAGTGTATTTGGCCAGGCCTTGTAACAAAGGCTGGGGCGAACCCATGTGGCTGATGTGTAGATCAATGCTTGGGTCCCACGCCATACAAGGAAGCCCAATTGGGCAGCAGTTAGGAAGGTTAAGTGAGCACATAAGCTTGATGGGCCTAAAGGCCATTTCGAACTAGGTTATTCATTTAGTTAATTAAAGGGGCGAATTCTGAGATGGATTAGCAGATAGGATAGGGTCTTAATCCTATCCACTCAGAGAGTTCTGATCTGAATCATATTCAGATATAGAAACCTCCTAATGAGATTAGGAGAAAGCTAATCTAATCTGCAGATAAGATAAGGGTTTATCCCTATCACTTGAAGAGAAGTCTTATCCAAATATGATTTGGATAAGCTGCTCCTAATTGGATTAGGAGCTAATCCTTTTAGGTTAACAAAAGAAGGAGGGGGCGGCAGCCTTTAGAAGACACACAACATCAGATTTTCTTTAGTGCTAAAATCAAGAAGAGAAAATTCTGCACCCTGGGAATACTCTCTTGCCGCCTCCTTGTTCTTGCCACCCTGTTTGCCAGTTCGATCTCCAGTTGTGAGAGAAGTCAAGATTGGATCTTGACATCAGTTCTTTGAGAAAGGATTGAAAGGAAGCTGTGCTCAAGTACCATCCTGCTGATTCTTGCGAAGGACAGAGTTCTTGGAGAAGAACACTGCTGATTCTGCTCCATCCTGCACTGTGCCATCTTCAGTGGGAGCAGTTTTTGGATCCTTCCTTGGGCGTGAACACCTCCGTTGGGAGATACTACTTCTCCGTATCAGGTATACTTCTCCCCTACTCCTTTTGGTTCAGATCTGATTTAGTTTAAGGTTCAAGAATGATCCTTGAAAATATGATTTTCTAAATAGGGAATGCGATTCCCAGTTGAAGGGAGAGAAATTTTTTTTTGAAATTCACCCCTTATTCCGCATTCTTTGGGCATCCATGGGATGGATCTCTCATCCCTTCAGAGTCCTGGTGTGTCGTCTTTGGTTTAGAGTTGTTTTTAACAGTTGGTATTTTATTCTTATTGACGTTGCTAACGCCAGGTTTTGTGGCAACTCCCATGCATCTCAGCACAGACAGGCTTCTAGAAGCGAGCTACTAAAAGAGCTCGTACTGAGTCTCCAGAGCCTATCATCCCTGAGCCCGAACAGCCTTCCAGTGCGCCTCCGGTGATCGACTTGGAGTCGGAGAAGGTCCCACCTTGTCCACCCGAGACATCTTCGGGACCCGCCCCTACGACAACTGTTGCTTCTTCGGGGAGCAAAGGGTCAGTTCGGAGTATCCTGACCCCACTATATAGCCTTCAAAAGAGCAAAGAGGCTGTATACTCTGAGGAGGTCGCCAATTGGGCTGAACTAACACCTTCTAAACTCGGAGCTGAGGCGGCTACCCACTACATGGTGGTAAGTCTTGTTTTACTCCATTTTTTTTTTTGTATATGTAGCCTTGGCGGTACTAACTTATATTCTTGGCAGGTGAACTCGCCGTGCACGCCTTGACCTACCAGTCTGAGCAATACTTAAAGCGGGCTCTAGCTGCTGATAGTTCGTCTCGTGAGGCTCATACTGAACTGAACTTAGCTCGTGGCAAGATCCATCACCTGGAGAATAGTGTGCGAGCTCAAAAGGATCTCATCGAGTCACTAATGTCAGAGAAGGCGAATGTGGAGCATAAGGTGGAGAACCTCGAGGCGGATGTCAAGGAGCGGACTTAAATATTTCTTTAGTCCATGGAGGAGGCCAAGGTCAAGGCCGTCCAAGATTATAAGAGCTTGGAGGAGTTCGAGGGAGAGCTGGTCGAGGCTGGGGTGGAGGGCTACCGCAAAGGCTTCATGCTCAGTAGGTGGCTGATCAAGCGCGAATTCCCGCAGCTCGATGTGAGTTCCATCACTACCTCACGAATCACAAAGGAGGTAGCCCTTGAAGCTGCTGAAGACCCGGACTCGAAAGCGGAGAGCGGCGGTGATGACATTGTAGAGACCAATGCCGATGACAAGGCTGGCTCCCCCTTTTGTAATGAACTCTTTATAATGAAATATATTTTTTGTTAAGTGTTGTGCAATTGATCTTCTGGCCATGGTGATTTTTTCCGAACTGTTGAACTATTGAGCTAGATGACCGAAGTAGGGATTCCTTAGCTGTTACCTCGAACTGTCACTTCGTGCTTAGAGGCAACTTCACAAGGTGTACGCCGAAGTGAGCGACATTGCAGGGTGTATGCCTGACATGTACCGTGAGAGAGTTCTCATTTTTTGGTGAAGCCCCTCCCACATCGGTCTATGACGTCCCTATCATCTTATGAAACACTCTGACAGACCCAACAAAAAATGGATAGCCCAATTTTATGGTGTGTTTCCTCATTATTGAAGGACCCATCATCGTGCTAATGATGGAAGTTCTTTAGAGAGTCCATCATATGGATCTCCCTATCACATGCACTCATATTACCGGAGGGAACAAAATTATGCCCTAGTTCTAATTTAGGTCAAACCAAAGTGGCTCCCACTGACTTTCATAAAGTTAGATTTCTGGTGGGCCTAAATCGGCTAGGGTTTCCACATGCGCCCCTTTCCAGGGTTGTGGGGCCCACCATGCAAGGAGGGGTCATCCAATGACCTTAGGGTACACCATGGCAATGATGTGCATTCAGCCATGGTGTGCGCAAGAGCCACTAATGAAACATCATGGGCCAAGCGCTTATGGCCCATGGTCGCAGCACATCAAACATCCACACATCACATGATATGGAAGAATTGATCCAATCAATCACTAGCTGTAAAGCCCATTAATCAGCCCAACAAAAACACAATATTAACAATTAATATCATCTAGGTATATGGGCTGAATAGCAGTTAGCAGTTCGGCCCATATAGCTTTTCTCACAAAAAGGGCTTTTGCAGTTTTAACTCTTTAAAACTGGGCTTTATAGGTTGGGCTGAATTAATCCCTACAATTGAACATCAGATTTGGTGCTAAAAGTGTGAGAAATCTGGACTGAAAACAGTCTATTTTCGAACCCTAGATTCGGTCCAAACAGATTTGGTCCAATCTGGTCCGAGATGGTCTGAAACTGATTTTCAATTCAAGAATTAATTCAGGAAAGATCTGAAATTAATATTTCTTATTTTAGACAATCACAAATCAGACATGGACTGTTCGCACCACCTGCAAAACAAAGGTTAGTCACTAGGGTTGCAGTTTCATAAACTGCAAAACGCAGAAAGCAATCCCTCCATCTGCAAATCTCCAACGCCGCCGTCTTCTTCAATCAAGAAAATAAAATAAAATAGAAATCCTTTTTTCTATTAATTAATTACATCCTTGATTGAATCCTATGCATTCAGTCTAGAAAAAAAAAAAATTATTTTACAGACCGAATTGAATAAAAATTACAAAATGAGAATGCACAGACAATCTGCACCAAATCTGCACTTTGATCTCCAGGTACGAACAATCCATTAAATCAAGAAATAAATCAAGAACAATTCAAAATAAATTTCAGATTTAAACAAAATTAATTTCAGATCTATCGCCCTCAACAAGAAACAGTTTCTTGAAATAAAACAACAAACTGCGCAATACCTGGATAGAACAGCTTCTATTGAATTGCGTAGGTTCAGATCTGAATTCTTGGTTCAAGATTCGAACCTGTGGCTCTGATACCAATGAAAGGGATGGTAGAATCCATCGTATGGATGCCAATACTGTTGCGGAATGGGTGGGCGAATTTCAAAAATTTTCTACCTACCTCTCAACTGGGAATCGTATTCCCTATTTTAGAATCAAGATTCAAGGATCCTACTTG
Organism: Nelumbo nucifera; assembly: GCF_055504915.1. Classification (NCBI taxonomy): domain Eukaryota; kingdom Viridiplantae; phylum Streptophyta; class Magnoliopsida; order Proteales; family Nelumbonaceae; genus Nelumbo; species Nelumbo nucifera. The sequence continues at coordinate 80,986,920 of NC_142650.1, forward strand.
AACCAAAATCGAACCAGATTTGAACCAAAAGAGAAGGGAGTGATTATACCTAATCCAGAGAAATAATATCTCCCAAAGTTGGTGTTCACGCCCAAAGAAGACACCAAGATCTGCTCCTGCTGAAGAAGACACAACAACTGTGGAACAGAACCAGCAGAGTGCGTCCTACACACTGAATCCTTCACAAGAATCCTTTGGAAGACAATGAGCACCGAACTGGATCCGGCTTTCAGTAAAGACTGATATCAAGAACCCTTTCTTGATCTTTCTCTGACAGAGAAATCGAACTGCAATAGATGGTGGCAGCTGCAACAGGAGGAAGCTAGAGAAGAAGATGGCGAACTGCTTTTCTTCTCTAGGGTTTCTGAGATCCTATCTAGAAAACTATAGGATGTGTTGTTTGTACCCTTGGGTTCAAATTCTTGTAATTCGAATAGGGTTTCCTCCAGTTTCTTAATCATTAAGAAAACCTCCAAATCATATCAGGAGTTGCCCTTATCCAAATTTGTATTTGGATTATAACTACTTAATCTTATCTGCAGATTAGATAAGCTTCTGGTCTCATCCTAATCTCAGATCCACCCCCTAATAATGACTGATCAAATCAGCCCAGTTCGAAATGGGCTTTAGGCCCAATAAGAATCAAGTGCTCGAATGTCTTCCAAACTGCTGCCCAGTTGGGCTTCTTTATATGGCGTGGGACCCAAGCATTGATCTACACACTAGCCACATGGGTTCGGCCCAGCCTCTGTTACAAGGCCTAGCCGAATTCACTGGTGAGCCCAATGAACCCCTTGAGCCCATCACATGGACCCTATGGGCCCAACACTTACACTAAGTGGTCCCTAGGCCAAGCCATCTTATAAAAACCCAGGGACTGTGGGCAGGTGCAAGATTAGCCCATCAGGTATTATCCAATAGGGCCTTACACTTAACCTCTCAGCCCATAATGATCAAGCACTGCCCGACAAGAGAGGACCTCTCCCTCGGCTGTAAGGAACAGTGATGCACTCTCTACTCACATGGATCCTGGGAATTAAAACCATTTGCAAATATTTTGAAACCATACTTAGGTATATATCATATATATATAAATTTTGCAAAACAAAATTCCAACAATTGAAATCAACTGCCGACAGTTTGGTTTCCATCAGAGAGAGTACATTCCCAATCATTACCTTTGTCCGACAAAGGGGCTGATCCCGTCACTATGATCACCCACTCAGATGAATTCTCAGACTGTCCCAACATACCCAGGTTTTGATCCCCGCTAAGGATCTCACTGATTGGCAGATCAAAGACAACCCAATCCGACACCTAGTGCAATACCATAATCGGGTCTAGGGATCAAGTGTAACTTTCCAGTTTTGCCCATCAATCTCCAAGGTCCAGGGCAATACTGGAAATCTGGTCCGGTTCAAGGGTTCAAGTAATCCTACACTGCATGTGCCTTGGGTCTCACCCTGGTGGATGAGACAAGCCACCCCAACAGTTGGCAGCACACCAGTGTCAGCCTTGGCAGGATAAATCTCCCAAGACTTATCCAACGGCTGTGAACATTTAAAACCAACACAAGTGTCATTAAGTGTCCAGTTTTAGGGTCTTACACAGAATTATACCACACAACATGAATCAAACATGCACTTCATTTATTTACATTAAATAACAAAAGTACATCAGAATTGATTGAAGCTAAGGGCATACAAAAAAAAACTGTCTAACAATTTTGACCCCCGCTAAGGATCTCACTGATTGGCATATCAAAGACAGCCCAATCCAACACCTAGTGCAGTACCATAATCGGGTCTAGGGGTCAGGTGTAACTTTCCAGTTTTGCCCATGAATCTCCAAGGTCCAGGGATATACTGGAAATCTGGTCCGGTTCAAGGGTTTATGTAATCCTACACTGCGTGTGCCTTGGGTCTCACCCTGGCGGCTAAGACAAGCCACCCCAATAGTTGGCAGCACACCAGTGTCAGCCTTGGCAGGATAAATCTCCCCAGACTTATCCAACGGCTATGAACATTTAAAACTAACACAAATCTCATTAAGTGTCCAGTTTTAGGGTCTTACACAAAAGTATACCTCACAACATGAATCAAACATGTACTTTATTTATTTACATTAAATATCAAAAGTACATCAGAACTGATTGAATCTAAGGCCATACAAAAATTGTCCAACACACAGGTACTGTAACTCTCCCCAGGGGCCTGACTTCCTCTCTGCTGAAGCCCACCAGTGGAGTGTTCGCAGGCTTGAGGTTACCTTCCCGAAGCTGAAGTTTGTCAAACGCAGCATTGAAGAGTATATCCGTCGAACTGCCAGAGTCGACAAGGACGCGCCTTACCTCGAAATCATTGATTCTCATTTTTACAACGAGCGCGTCGTCGTGGGGGTACTGGACTCCGCGCGCGTCATCTTTAGTGAAGAAAATGGGTTCCTCTACCCTTGGCCGCTTCGGGGGATTCCGCTCTTCTCTCTCAATCTCGCGAGCCGAGGTCCTTGCTGTGGCTGAGGTGCAACCCGCGACGATCGATCCGCCGGTGATCATTTGGATGGTTTCTCGAACTGGCCTCTCTTCGGGTGGCTACCTCTGCGGCTATTGATCCTACTTGTTGCTGGGTTCGGGAGCGTCTCTACCTTGCTCCCCCTGTCGTCCTGTTTTATTATCTCTTTGTACAAAATTTCTTAAATACTTGCGACGTATGAGTTCTTCTATCTCATCGCGGAGGTTTTTACAATTTTTGGTGCTATGACTGTGATCTCTAGGAAAATGGAAATACTAATTTTTATTTCTTGTATTCGGGTATCCTTTCATCCAAGGTGGCCACTTCACATAAGACACGTCTTTGATCGCCATGAGGATTTCTGCTCGCTTTGTGTTTAAGGGCGTGTAGTTCGTCCTTTCAGCTAGAGGATCTCAGAAAGACTGGTCAGGCTTTCCTCCCCGAACTGGTTCTTTCTTCCTCTTGCTGTCCCCGTTGGTCGAGGTCTCACCTTCTCTTTTCCTCTTCTCCGGTGGGTTCTCATTCTTCTGGTTCATCTCCTCCTCTGTTCTAATGAACTAGTCCGCGAGCTTGAGGAATTCGGTTACGTCCTTGGGCTTGTTGGCAACCACATGCCACTTGAACTCTTTGTGCGCTATGCCTCTTTTGGCTGCTGTAAGCCTCACTACGAGGTATAAATCAGGTATTTGCAGACATGCATCATTGAACCTCTTGATGTAGCTGCGGATAGATTCCCCCTCCCTCTGGACTATGCCGAGAAGGCTTTCTTGGGACCTCGGACACCTCTTGCTGGTGATGAAGTGAGAGGTGAAGATTTGCACGAACTGCGCCCAATTCTTGATTGTCCCAGGCACAAGGTTTCTATACCACGTGCGAGCTACCCCCTTAAATGTAGTAGAGAAGGCTACGCACATGCAAGACTCACCTGCTCCGGCTAAGTGCATCTGTGACTGAAAAGAATCTACATGATCATTCGGATCGAATGATCCGTCATATTTGTCCAGAGGGGGTACCTTGAAGTCTTTTGGCATTGGGACGGCCAGGAGCTCGGGAGACAAGGGGGATAGCACAGAGAGGAGTGGAGTGGCTTTTACTGCCCTCGAGCTCGCTTCCTCTTTGGGGAGTTTGGGCAGGTTCTGGGCTGTTGCTCGGCGAGCTCTGCGGCGTCTCCGCTGCTTCTTGGTTGGCTCCGCATTGGTACTGCTGGCCTCGGTGTTGTTAGGCACAGCTCTCGCGGGGAGTGGCTCGGACTATTGGTGATGGCTATGGTCTGCTGCCAGGACCTCGAACCAATTTTTTACGAGCGAGATCTCAAACTCTGAAAGCCGAGGTGAGGTGGG